>NC_092110.1:40965443-41075443 GCF_045679555.1 Salvelinus alpinus | reverse complement strand
GGTTTTACATGTCCAGTAATCAGAACAACAGGAAGTTGGGCGCTTCTATTCTCCCGGTGGGGTTTTACATGTCCAGTAATCAGAACAACAGGAAGTTGGGCGCTTCTATTCTCCCGGTGGGGTTTTACATGTCCAGTAATCAGAACAACAGGAAGTTGGGCGCTTCTATTCTCCCGGTGGGGTTTTACATGTCCAGGAATCAGAACAACAGGAAGTTGGGCGCTTCTATTCTCCCGGTGGGGTATTACATGTCCAGGAATCAGAACAACAGGAAGTTGGGCGCTTCTATTCTCCCGGTGGGGTATTACATGTCCAGGAATCAGAACAACAGGAAGTTGGGTGCTTCTATTCTCCCGGTGGGGTATTACATGTCCAGGAATCAGAACAACAGGAAGTTGGGCGCTTCTATTCTCCCGGTGGGGTTTTACATGTCCAGTAATCAGAACAACAGGAAGTTGGGCGCTTCTATTCTCCCGGTGGGGTTTTACATGTCCAGTAATCAGAACAACAGGAAGTTGAGCGCTTCTATTCTCCCGGTGGGGTTTTACATGTCCAGTAATCAGAACAACAGGAAGTTGGGCGCTTCTATTCTCCCGGTGGGGTTTTACATGTCCAGTAATCAGAACAACAGGAAGTTGGGTGCTTCTATTCTCCCGGTGGGGTTTTACATGTCCAGGAATCAGAACAACAGGAAGTTGGGCGCTTCTATTCTCCCGGTGGGGTTTTACATGTCCAGTAATCAGAACAACAGGAAGTTGGGTGCTTCTATTCTCCCGGTGGGGTTTTACATGTCCAGGAATCAGAACAACAGGAAGTTGGGCGCTTCTATTCTCCCGGTGGGGTTTTACATGTCCAGGAATCAGAACAACAGGAAGTTGGGCGCTTCTATTCTCCCGGTGGGGTATTACATGTCCAGGAATCAGAACAACAGGAAGTTGGGCGCTTCTATTCTCCCGGTGGGGTTTTCGGATCATCACATAACCATGGCTCGGCTGTCTATTTAACCCCGGCAGGCATCCTATCGGAAGTTTAATGTAAAGCTCTTACAAGATGCCACTTGTTGCTCAGGTTTCCAGACTTTTTGGGAAAGATAGAGGCAACGAAGAGAGGAGTTTGAGTCTCTGAGTCAATGGTGGGATGTGGGGAAAGTCCAAATTCGGCTTTTCTGTCAACGGTATACAGCTCTCTCATCCAAGGCTATACATTGCCTGCGGTTGTCGGATGGACGGGTGATCAATGTGTTGCGGGGCGAGATGCGGGAGTGGACTGTTTTATTCTGAGTTGTATAGGGCACAACTGTGTGGTCCTATGTGGGCTCAGGTTTTGTTCAAATCAAATCAAACGTTATTAGTCACATACGCTGAATTCACCTGACAGTGAAATGCTGAATACAACAGGTGTAGACCTGACAGTGAAATTCTGAATACAACAGGTGTAGACCTGACAGTGAAATGCTGAATACAACAGGTGTAGACCTGACAGTGAAATGCTGAATACAACAGGTGTAGACCTGACAGTGAAATGCTGAATACAACATGTGTAGACCTGACAGTGAAATGCTGAATACAACAGGTGTAGACCTGACAGTGAAATGCTGAATACAACAGGTGTAGACCTGACAGTGAAATGCTGAATACAACAGGTGTAGACCTGACAGTGAAATGCAGAATACAACATGTGTAGACCTGACAGTGAAATGCTGAATACAACAGGTGTAGACCTGACAGTGAAATGCTGAATACAACAGGTGTAGACCTGACAGTGAAATGCTGAATACAACAGGTGTAGACCTGACAGTGAAATGCTGAATACAACAGGTGTAGACCTGACAGTGAAATGCTGAATACAACAGGTGTAGACCTGACAGTGAAATGCTGACTTACAAGCCATTAACCAACAATGCAGTTTTAATAAAATAAATTAAAATAAGTGGAAAGTAAAAAATAGAAAATAAATGAACAAATAGTTAAAGAGCAGCAGCAAAATAACAACAGGGGGTACCGGTACAGAGTCAATGTGCGGGGGCATTGGTTAGTCCAACTTAAGATAAACTGGCTCTCCTCAACCCTCTCACCGGTCTGCTCCCAGACCTGCAATGCAAGCGGGTGGATTTGTTCTGGTCGGGCCATCACTGGCTGAGGGCGGCAGTGTTGTACATGTCCGTCCACGAAGGAGGACAGGGCCTGGTGGAACTGGAGAGCAGGGTGGATGCTTTCAGACTAAAGGCGGTGCAGAGACTGCTGTACCATACTGATGTCGGCTGGAGGGAACCAGCATGCACACTGCTGAGGAGAGCTGGCGGATTAGGGTTGGACCGGCAGCTATTCCTCATGAAGCTGGAGAGGCTGAGTACAGCAGGTCTCCCTGATTTTTACTCTGCGGTGCTGAGGGCCCTGACAGCTGTTAAGACCCACACGAGAAGGGGGTGTGAAGCCTGGGCTGTGGGTGTGGGAGGAGCCTATCTTCCACAACCCAGCCATCCCTTTGAGATCGGTTCAGTCGGCCACCCTGCAGAGGCAACTGATGGCTGGGGGTTCACTAAGGCTGGGTGACCTGCGACTACTGGGGGCGGAGGGGTGGAAAACCTCGGAAGTACTGGCACAACAAACAGGACTAACATCTCTTAGGCTGCTGGAGAGATTCCTGGAGGAGGTCCAGGAGGCACTGAGCCGGTAAAGGGGGTGTTTGAGCGGCCGAAGGGGGAGGGGGCGCCATTGGGGTCTGGAGGACTTGTTAGATGTTAACACTCCTGGGGGAGTTTGAGGGGGTGGGAGGTAAAGCCCTCTACAACCTCTGCATGAAGGTGAGAAACATTAGGAGCCGAACAGGAGTGAAGGCACAAGGCTGCTGCTGCTGGTGGTGGTGGTGGTGGTGAGGTTTTAATGGAATGAGGATGTATCATTAAAGAAAGACAAAAAAAAGTATCTCTGTCCCTCTCTCTCTCTCTCTCTCTCTCTCTCTCTCTCTCTCTCTCTCTCTCTCTCTCTCTCTCTCTCTCTCTCTCTCTCTCTCTCTCTCTCTCTCTCTCTCTCTCTCTCTCTCTCTCTCTCTCTCTCTCTCTCTCTCTCTCTCTCTCTCTCTCTCTCTCTCTCTCTCTCTCTCTCTCTCTCTCTCTCTCTCTCAAATCAATTCAAGGGGCTGTATTGGCATGGGAAACATATGTTTACATTGCCAAAGCAAGTGAAGTAGAGAATAAACAAAAGTGAAAGTCTCTCTCTTTCTCTCTCTCGCTCTCAGTAACTCAGTAACTCAGTAACTCAGTAACTCAGTAACTCAGTAACTCAGTAATTCACTCTCTATATATCTGTCTTTCCCTTTCTCTAACTCTCCCTCCTCGCTCAGTCACTTTTAACCCTGATTATTGGCGCATACAGTAGCTACCTCAACTATCACCAGTATCCATGGATATCGGTACTGGTTTTGAACATGTATATAGTCTACAAATCCTCATTTTGTAATTCTTTATTCTGGTGTGTGTATTTAGTGTGACTGTTGAGGAAAAGTAAGTTGGCAAGCGATCTGGATCTGCCAATCATAGGTCTGTTGTTTTCTTCTCCAGCCATGTATTATGCCATCGTGTTCTCACTCTCTCCCTCTGTCCTTTAATCACTCCCTCCCCTGTGTATGTGTGTGTATGTGTGTGTGTGTGCGTGTTTGTGCGCCAGGTGCTGTTGGATCACACTATTAAGGACCCGACACATCTGAGAGAGAGAGAGAGAGAGAGAGGGAAAGAGAGAGAGAGACAAATAGAGAGAGCGAGGGAGAGAGGGAAAGAGAGAGAGAGACAAATAGAGAGAGCGAGGGAGAGAGAGAGACATAAATAGAGAGAGCGAGGGAGAGAGAGAAAGAGAGAGACAAATAGAGAGAGCGAGAGAGAGAGAGACATAAATAGAGAGAGGGACAGAAGAGAAGAAGAGAGAGGTAGAACACCTTTCATGCCTGTCTTCAGTAGTTCTCAGATGTCACCGATTGCAGATTCTGCATGTAGGCTGAGAGAATCTGCCAGGAGTTCTGATGCGTGAGTTCTGATGCGTGAGTTCTGATGCGTGAGATCTGATGCGTGAGATCTGATGCGTGAGATCTGATGCGTGAGTTCTGATACGTGAGATCTGATGCGTGAGATCTGATGCGTGAGATCTGATGCGTGAGTTCTGATGCGTGAGTTCTGATGCGTGAGATCTGATGCGTGAGTTCTGATGCGTGAGTCCTGATGCGTGAGATCTGATGCGTGAGCTCTGATGCGTGAGTTCTGATGCGTGAGTTCTGATGCGTGAGTCCTGATGGGTGAGATCTGATGTGTGAGATGTGATGCGTGAGATCTGATGCGTGAGATCTGATGCGTGAGTTCTGATGCGTGAGATCTGATGCGTGAGTTCTGATGCGTGAGTTCTGATGCGTGAGTTCTGATGCGTGAGCTCCATTGCGTGAGATCTGATGCGTGAGTTCTGATGCGTGAGCTCCATTGCGTGAGATCTGATGCGTGAGTTCTGATGCGTGAGTTCTGATGCGTGAGTTCTGATGCGTGAGCTCCATTGCGTGAGATCTGATGCGTGAGATCTGATGCGTGAGATCTGATGCGTGAGTTCTGATGCGTGAGTTCTGATGCGTGAGTTCTGATGCGTGAGATCTGATGCGTGAGTTCTGATGCGTGAGTTCTGATGCGTGAGTTCTGATGCGTGAGTTCTGATGCGTGAGATCTGATGGGTGAGTTCTGATGCGTGAGCTCCATTGCGTGAGCTCCATTGCGTGAGATCTGATGCGTGAGATCTGATGGTGAGTTCTGATGCGTGAGATCTGATGCGTGAGTTCTGATGCGTGAGATCTGATGCGTGAGATCTGATGTGTGAGATCTGATGCGTGAGATCTGATGCGTGAGTTCTGATGCGTGAGTTCTGATGCGTGAGTTCTGATGTGTGAGATCTGAGCAGCATTCGTTTCTTAATAAAAAAAAAAGTTTTGTGTGTTTTGGTCACTAGTTATTTGGACGTATCAGGATTGGGTGAAGGCAGTGCTTCGATGCCAACTGAGAGTGTGCTTTGGCTGAGAGTTTCCTTTTGCCAGGGTGAAGACTTCACTTTTCTAACACATATGAAAGAATAAATGAATCACGCAACTGAACAAATTTACTTCTGGGTTAACAGATATTATCTCCGCACGCACACACGCACGCACGCACGCACGCACGCACGCACGCACGCACGCACGCACGCACGCACGCACGCACGCACGCACGCACGCACGCACGCACGCACGCACGCACGCACGCACACACACACACACACACACACACACACACACACACACACACACACACACACACACACACACACACACACACACACACACACACACACACACACACACACACACACGACCATCTCTCTCTCTGTGTGTTCTCAGAGTCACCTTGCCACAGGCCCTCTCCTCCCCGCTCATAGCTGGCTCTATCCGGGTGTGTATCCAGTCAGCTCAATCAATGGCACACATGGTGTGTGTGTGTGTGTGTGTGTGTGTGTGTGTGTGTGTGTGTGTGTGTGTGTGTGTGTGTGTGTGTGTGTGTGTGTGTGTGTGTGTGTGTGTGTGTGTGTGTGTGTGTGTGTGTGTGTGTGTGTGTGTGTGTGTGTGTGTGTGTGTGTGACCGAACACTAATGGTTGGCCTGATGGTAGTGTAATCGTAGTGGGAGTCAGTGGGAGAGAGAGGATTGCTCGTCTGTGTGTCACACACGCATGAACGAGGGCTAACAAAAAGTTATTCAGACGAGAGCAAGGAAATACCAAAAAGGTCAGTCACTCCATTGTGACAGGTAACGAAACAGTGGAAAAACAGACAAAAGTAAAGTGAATGTATTTAAGTCCTACAAAGCTTGGCTTACGATCTCTCGTTAATAAAAGATCTCTAACAGACGACACAGGATCGAACTGTGTTGCTCAATGACATAGGTGTGTGTTATGTGTGTTATTTTATAGCACGTGTTGCTAGTCGCTGTGTGTTGGTGTTAGAATAATACTCACAGATTTACACTTCCTGCTGTTCTGCTGCGATGCTCTCGGGACAGCTGACAGGAAGTATACATACCCTCTGAAGAGTTTTCTGACCAATCAGAGACGGGCAGCTCCCAGGGAAGTATGGGTAGTATATGTGTTGGCGTACTGGTAGTGTATATAATGTCACTGACAGCTTTCCAAGAAACCAAACATTCAGACATTCATGGTCTGTTTACATATATTTGTGAGACTACTTATAAAGATGTAAAAAATGTCTGTATTACCTGTGTTTTTAACTATGTGATAATATTTTAGGTTGAGGAAAGGTCCGAGGGGGCGATTTATATGGCCAATATAACACGGCTAAGAGCTGTTCTTATGCACGAAGCGATTATAAACTGCTTACCAACGTAATTAGAGCAGTAAAAAAAAAAAACAATTGGTCATACCCGTGCTATACAACGGCTGTCGGCCAATCAGCATTCAGGGCTCGAAACACCCAGTTGATTATTTGTGATATATCACATGCCTTACGTTTATTTTTTCCAGCTTAAGTAAAATGTGTTATTCCTCTAATGCCAATCATTCCCAATTGGACTGGTTTGGATTTCTCCCTGACCAAGATGGCTGCCATTCATTCCAATTGGACTGGTTTGGATTTCTCCCTGACCAAGATGGCTGCCATTCATTCCAATTGTACTGGTTTGGATTTCTCCCTGACCAAGATGGCTGCCATTCATTCCAATTGGACTGGTTTGGATTTCTCCCTGACCAAGATGGCTGACATTTTCACCTCATTCTGGAACTTTGAGGGTTTGTGACATAGCCCATCTAGTCATTTAATAGGACGTCTATCGTTCAAACTAAGTTCAACAGTGCCATGTGTGGAGTAACAAAAGTAGAATGAGATCAAGGCAAAGTAAATGAACCACAAGATGTGGTTCACGGTTTAATAGCTGTGAATGAAATCATAAGACATTTAAGTCTATGACTAAAATGACAAAACACTCAACATTTGAATGCTGAATTGCAACAAAAAAAAACACACAAATCGACAAGCTTTTTTGGATGTGTATTCTTCTTTCACTGAAGTAGCGTCTTACCTCACTGGCCTCCCATCGGTCCTCACCTCTGGTTGTGACAGGATCGGCCAGGGGTGCAGAACACACTGCTACATCTTTCCACTTCCTGTTACACCTTTCCATTTCCTCTGGAAACAACATCAGAATGTTAGGGCGGAGCTAAAATGGTCACTGCACCCTTGCCAAAATAATCTGGTTAAAAAATACAATGTGTATGTGTGTGTGTGTGTCGTTGGCTATTTATGTGGATGGATAGGAAGAATATGTGTGTGTGTGTTGGAGTGTGTCTCTTCTCTCTTCACTGCGTGAGATCCTAAAATCTGCCTCTTTCCACAAAATCAAGACCCTAAAGTCCAGGTAGCAGATAAAGGACCCTATCAGATATTTATGTAGTTGGTGCTTTATATCAACTAATAACTAATTAACTATTAATTACTTACTAATTAATGAACGAATATGCATGGGTTCTAACTTTAACTTTGTTAGTTAGTTTACAATTGTACCATGTATGCTCCCTGCATATAAAAACCACGGAGACTGCTCGAAGGGCCCGATTGAAAGATAATAATTTGACTCACACGGTGAGCCTACTGTTGCCAAGTTGTACTTCACGTTTTAGTATGGAACATGTTTCTGAGGAATATTCTACAATATTCACAACATATTGACACAAATGTCATCAATTACATGTGGAAAAACATATTTGAATGAACATTATCAAGATAGCAGCAGATGAAACAGAAAGTGAATTCGCTCCTCCATCTCTCTCCGGGTTTTAGCTTGCGGCTCTCACTGTCTATCTGGCTAGCTTTAGGATATTTACTAGTCCATACCATTGACAAACTTGGCTATGTTAACGACATATGGCAGTACACAAATGAAATCTAGCTTTTTGCCAGCTAGAAAGAAACAGCCACAAATTAATTCAGAAACGGAGGAAGGGGATAACTACCTACAGCAAGCAAACGTTAGCAGATGCATCTTCAACAAGAAGCAACTGTGACAACATTGATCCTAAGATCAAAAAATGTACTTTCCCACTGAACAAAATTCCAAATCCACCCCTCTGAAGAAAACCTGGGTCTTTTCTCCAAAATGCCACCAGATCCACGATCGAATACGTGGCTTATCCCACCATCCACTCACATACTGTAAACACAGTTTCGGTCCCAGCCACAAGGCTTTATATAGAAACATTGACGTCCATCACGACCAAAACTGCTCTTGTGACGCTATGCTAGGCTATGCTAGTCATCTTTTTTACTGATGGGGGTGCTCCCGGATCCGGGTTTGGGAGGAATTAGAGGTTAACTTACCTGTTCATGCATAGAGGTAGTAAACTAGCTCTTTCACCTACCCGGTGAAGCCCTGTTCAAGCATAGAGGTAGTAAACTAGCTCTTTAACTTACCCGGTGAAGCCATGTTCATGCATAGAGGTATTAAACTAGTTCTTTAAAGAGCTAGTTTGAGGTATTAAACTAGCTCTTTAAAGAGCTAGTTTAATACCTCTATGCATGAACAGGCCTTAACCGGGTAAGTTAAAGAGCTAGTTTAATACCTCTATTCATGAACAGGGCTTCACCAGGTAAGTTAATACTAGCATCTAAATATCATTAAATCACAAGTCCAAGACACCAGATGAAAGATACAGATCTTGTGAATCCAGCCATCATTTCTGATTTTTAAAATGTTTTACAGGGAAGACACAATATGTAAATCTATTAGCTAACCACGATAGCAAAAGACACAACTTTTTTTTCCCACCATTTTTTTCCTGCATGGGTAGCTATCACAATTTCGACCAAATAAAGATATAAATAGCCACTAACCAAGAAACAACTTCATAAGATGACAGTCTGATACAATAAATATGTTATAGCATATGTTTTTTTTGAAAAATGTGCATATTTCAGGTATAAATCACAGTTCTACATTGCAGCTGCAATCTGAAATAGTGCCGAAGCTGCCAGAATAATTACAGAGACCAACGTCAAATACCTAATTACTCATCTTAAAACATTTCTGAAAAATACACAGCGTACAGCAAATGAAAGCCCAACATCTTGTGAATCCAGCCAATATGTCAGATTTTTTAAGTGTTTTACAGCGAAAACACAATATAGCATTATATTAGCTTAGCACAATAGCCAGAAACACAAGCAATTTACCAGCAGCACAGGTTAGCGATCGTAACAATACAGCAAAAGATATATAATTTTGGACTAACCTTGATATACTTCCTCAGATGACAGTCCTGTAACATCATATTACACAATGCATATAGGTTTTGTTCGAAAATGTGCATATTTAGCAGCACAAATCGTGGTTATACAATGTGATCAGTGGCAACAGGTCATGCATTCTGGCCGGCGCCATCTTGGAAAGGCACCTAATCTAATCAATAAATAATCGTAAACTTGACTAAAAAATACAGGTTGGACAGCAAATGAAAGATGCATTAGTTATTAATGCAACCGCTGAGTTAGATTTTTAAAATTAACGTTACTAGACATACAATGTGCGTTACAGCCAGACTAGTGCCGCAATAATGGCGGACAAATGCGTTTACATTTTTCCACATAAATACGGAATAACATCATAAATAGCTCTTACTTTTGGACGAGCTTCCATCAGAATCTTGGGCAAGTGGTCCTTTGTCCAAAAGAATCGTTGCTTGGTTGTAAAACGTCGTCTTCAACTTCGGAATTAGCAGCTAACAATAGCTATGTGGCCACAACATGCCCAAATCCTCAAAACGCAATACTAAGGAAATTCCGAAAATAGCAATATACTCGCATAAACTGATATAACTCGGTTTAAAATAACTTCGTTATGATGTTTCTAACACCTATATCGAATTAAATTACAGACGGATATAGCTAAGGCCGATAACTGAGCGTTTCAAAATGCCATCCTGAGGTCTTGCTTTGCGCAATGACGAACGACGAAAAGAGAGCTCCCCTCGTTCCTTGGCCTTTTATAAGCTCTGAGAACTACGTAGAAACTCCATTCCACTTCTCATTGGTTACTGACATCCAGGGGAAGGCGGGTGCAGTTCATGTCGACCCATAGGATACATACAGAGCTTTAAACTGATCTGAGAACAGAGCCTCGTTTTCAGACCTTCGCAGTTCCTGTCATGGATTTCGCTGCAGAAAGAGTTCTGGTTCACCCACAGACATAATTCAAACGGTTTTAGAAACTAGAGATTGTTTTCTATCCAATAGTAATAATAATATGCATATTGTAAGAGCAAGAATTGAGTATGAGGCAGTTTAATTTGGAGACGATATTTTCCAAAGTGGAAACAGCACCCCCTATATTGAGAAAAGGTTAACCTGTTATGGCTGCAGCCCGACACCGGAACACCTATGAAAACATCCAGCTCAAGTGCAGGGCGCGAAATTCAAAATCAATTTTTTTTTTATATTTAACTTTCACACATTAACAAGTCCAATACAGCATTTGAAAGATAAACATCTTGTGAATCCAGCCAACATGTCCGATTTTTTAAATGTTTTACAGAGAAAACACCACATATATTTATGTTAGCTCACCACCAAATAAAAAAGAGGACAGACATTTTTCACAGCACAAGTAGGATGCAAGTAGCATGCACAAGCCAACCTAACTAACCTAGAACCAACCTAAATAACCTAGAAAAAACTACCTCAGATGACAGTCCTATAACATGTTACACAATAAATCTATGTTTTGTTAAAAAAATGTGCATATTTTAGCTATAAATCAGTTTTACATTACTGCTACCATCATAGCTACAGTCAGAAATCGCACGGGAGTAGCCAGAGAAAATACAGACACCAACGTCAACTACTAATTACACATCATAAAACATTTCAGAAGAATATATGGTGGATAGCTAATGAAAGACAAAGATCTTGTGAAGACAGCCAATATTTCCGATTTTTGAAGTGTTTTACAGCGAAAACACAATATATCTGTTATGCTGGTGAATGAGGACCCAAAAGCGACGTAATAGTAACAGAGTCTTTATTCCAGTATTAAACAAATAATGATTCTCCTGGATATTATCAATGGTCAATCCAAAACAGGAACTGAAATCCTCTCGTCAATAGAGAGGAACGACTGGAGACGCGACCACAGACTGCAGGTCGCTTCAGGAAGGCACTGGCCGTAGCTGACATAGACACCTGCTCACACGCAGCATCTGAAGAAGGCAAAGAACACGACAGGGCGGAACAAGGACACAGGAACAGCAAACATCAAACAAGAATCCGACCAGGCAGAAGCGGAAAACAGAGGGAGAAATAGGGACTCTAATCAGAGGGCAAAATAGGGGACAGGTGTGAAAGAGTAAATGAGGTCGTTAGGAGAATGAGAAACAGCTGGGAGCAGGAACGGAACGATAGAGAGAGAGAGCGGGAGAGGGAGAGAGGGAGGAGGAGAGAGAGAGAGAGAAAGAGGGAAAGAACCTAATAAGACCAGCAGAGGGAAGCACAGGGACAAGACATGAAGATCAAAGACAAAACATGACAGTACCCCCCCACTCACCGAGCGCCTCCTGGCGCACTCGAGGAGGAACCCTGGCGGCAACGAAGGAAATCATCAATCAACGAACGGTCCAGCACGTCCCGAGATGGAACCCAACTCCTCTCCTCAGGACCGTAACCCTCCCAATCCACTAAGTACTGGTGACCACGTCCCCGAGAACGCATGTCCATGATCTTTCGTACCTTGTAAATAGGAGCGCCCTCGACAAGGACGGGGGGGGGGGAGGGAAGACGAACGGGGGCGCGAAGAAAAGGCTTGACACAAGAGACATGGAAGACAGGGTGGACGCGACGAAGATGTCGCGGAAGAAGCAGTCGCACAGCGACAGGATTGACGACCTGAGAGACACGGAACGGACCAATGAACCGCGGAGTCAACTTGCGAGAAGCTGTCGTAAGGGGAAGGTTACGAGTGGAAAGCCACACTCTCTGACCGCGACAATACCTAGGACTCCTAATCCTACGTTTATTGGCGGCTCTCACAGTCTGCGCCCTGTAACGGCAAAGTGCAGACCTGACCCTCCTCCAGGTGCGCTCACAACGTTGGACAAAAGCCTGAGCGGAGGGAACGCTGGACTCGGCGAGCTGGGACGAGAACAGAGGAGGCTGGTACCCAAGACTACTCTGAAACGGAGATAGCCCGGTAGCAGACGAAGGAAGCGAGTTGTGAGCGTACTCAGCCCAGGGGAGCTGTTCTGCCCAAGACGCAGGGTTTCGAAACGAAAGGCTGCGTAATATGCGACCAATCGACTGATTGGCCCTTTCTGCTTGACCGTTAGACTGGGGATGAAACCCGGAAGAGAGACTGACAGAAGCACCAATCAAACGACAGAACTCCCTCCAAAACTGTGACGTGAATTGCGGACCTCTGTCTGAAACGGCGTCTAACGGGAGGCCATGAATTCTGAACACATTCTCAATGATGATTTGTGCCGTCTCCTTAGCGGAAGGAAGCTTAGCGAGGGGAATGAAATGTGCCGCCTTAGAGAACCTATCGATAACCGTAAGAATCACAGTCTTCCCCGCAGACGAAGGCAGACCGGTAATAAAGTCTAAGGCGATGTGAGACCATGGTCGAGAAGGAATGGGAAGCGGTCTGAGACGACCGGCAGGAGGAGAGTTACCTGACTTAGTCTGCGCGCAGTCCGAACAAGCAGCCACGAAACGGCGCGTGTCCCGCTCCTGAGTAGGCCACCAAAACCGCTGGCGAATAGAAGCAAGCGTACCCCGAACGCCGGGATGGCCAGCTAACTTGGCAGAGTGAGCCCACTGAAGAACAGCCAGACGAGTAGAGACAGGAACGAACAGAAGGTTACTAGGACAAGCGCGCGGCGACGCAGTGTGAGTGAGTGCTTGCTTTACCTGTCTCTCAATTCCCCAGACAGTCAACCCGACAACACGCCCTTCAGGGAGAATCCCCTCGGGGTCGGTAGAAGCCACAGAAGAACTAAAGAGACGGGATAAGGCATCAGGCTTGGTGTTCTTATTTCCCGGACGATAGGAAATCACGAACTCGAAACGAGCGAAAAACAACGCCCAACGAGCCTGACGTGCATTAAGTCGTTTGGCAGAACGGATGTACTCAAGGTTCTTATGGTCAGTCCAAACGACAAAAGGAACGGTCGCCCCCTCCAACCACTGTCGCCATTCGCCTATGGCTAAGCGGATGGCGAGCAGTTCGCGGTTACCCACATCATAGTTGCGTTCCGATGGCGACAGGCGATGAGAAAAGTAAGCGCAAGGATGGACCTTATCGTCAGACTGGAAGCGCTGAGACAGAATGGCTCCCACGCCCACCTCTGAAGCGTCAACCTCGACAATGAATTGTTTAGTGACGTCAGGAGTAACAAGGATAGGGGCGGATGTAAAACGCTTCTTGAGGAGATCAAAAGCTCCCTGGGCGGAACCGGACCACTTAAAGCAAGTCTTGACAGAAGTCAGAGCTGTGAGAGGGGCAGCCACTTGACCGAAATTACGAATGAAACGCCGATAGAAATTAGCGAAACCGAGAAAGCGCTGCAACTCGACACGTGACTTAGGAACGGGCCAATCGCTGACAGCCTGGACCTTAGCGGGATCCATCTGAATGCCTTCAGCGGAAATAACAGAACCGAGAAATGTGACAGAGGAGACATGAAAGGCGCACTTCTCAGCCTTCACGTAGAGACAATTCTCTAAAAGGCGCTGGAGTACACGTCGAACGTGCTGAACATGAATCTCGAGTGACGGTGAAAAAATCAGGATATCGTCAAGGTAAACGAAAACAAAAATGTTCAGCATGTCTCTCAGTACATCATTAACTAATGCCTGAAAGACAGCTGGAGCATTAGCGAGACCGAACGGCAGAACCCGGTATTCAAAATGCCCTAACGGAGTGTTAAACGCCGTTTTCCACTCGTCCCCCTCTCTGATGCGTACGAGATGGTAAGCGTTACGAAGGTCCAACTTAGTAAAGAACCTGGCTCCCTGCAAAATCTCGAAGGCTGACGACATAAGGGGAAGCGGATAACGATTCTTAACCGTTATGTCATTCAGCCCTCGATAATCCACGCAGGGGCGCAGAGTACCGTCCTTCTTCTTAACAAAGAAAAATCCCGCTCCGGCGGGAGAGGAAGAAGGCACCACGGTACCGGCGTTGAGAGAAACAGACAGATAATCCTCGAGAGCCTTACGTTCGGGAGCCGACAGAGAGTATAGTCTACCCCGAGGGGGAGTGGTCCCCGGAAGGAGATCAATACAACAATCATACGACCGGTGAGGAGGAAGGGAGCTGGCTCTGGACCGACTGAAGACCGTGCGCAGATCATGATATTCCTCCGGCACTCCTGTCAAATCACCAGGTTCCTCCTGAGTAGAGGGGACAGAAGACACAGGAGGGATAGCAGACATTAAACACTTCACATGACAAGAAACGTTCCAGGATAGGATAGAATTACTAGACCAATCAATAGAAGGATTATGACATACTAGCCAGGGATGACCCAAAACAACAGGTGTAAAAGGTGAACGAAAAATCAAAAAGGAAATGGTCTCACTGTGGTTACCAGATACTGTGAGGGTTAAAGGTAGTGTCTCACATCTGATACTGGGGAGAAGACTACCATCTAAGGCGAACATGGGCGTGGGCTTCCCTAACTGTCTGAGAGGAATGTCATGTTTCCGAGCCCATGCTTCGTCCATAAAACAACCCTCAGCCCCAGAGTCTATCAAGGCACTGCAGGAAGCAGCTGAACCGGTCCAGCGTAGATGGACCGACAAGGTAGTACAGGATCTTGATGGAGAGACCTGAGTAGTAGCGCTCACCAGTAGCCCTCCGCTTACTGATGAGCTCTGGCTTTTACTGGACATGACATGACAAAATGTCCAGCAGAACCGCAATAGAGGCAAAGGCGGTTGGTGATTCTCCGTTCCCTCTCCTTAGTCGAGATGCGAATACCTCCCAGCTGCATGGGCTCAGTCTCTGAGCCGGTGGGAGGAGATGGTTGAGATGCGGAGAGGGGAAACACCGTTAACGCGAGCTCTCTTCCACGAGCTCGGTGACGAAGATCTACCCGTCGTTCTATGCGGATGGCGAGTGCAATCAAAGAGTCCACGCTGGAAGGAACCTCCCGGGAGAGAATCTCATCCTTAACCTCAGCGTGAAGTCCCTCCAGAAAACGAGCGAGCAACGCCGGCTCGTTCCAGTCACTGGAGGCAGCAAGAGTGCGAAACTCTATAGAGTAATCCGTTATGGATCGATCACCTTGACATAGGGAAGCCAGGGCCCTGGAAGCCTCCTTCCCAAAAACTGAACGATCAAAAACCCGTATCATCTCCTCTTTAAAGTTCTGATAATCGTTAGAACACTCAGCCCTTGCCTCCCAGATAGCTGTGCCCCACTCCCGAGCCCGACCAGTAAGGAGTGATATGACGTAAGCGATCCGAGCTCTCTCTCTTGAGTACGTGTTGGGCTGGAGAGAGAACACAATATCACACTGGGTGAGAAAGGAGCGACACTCAGTGGGCTGCCCAGAGTAACATGGTGGGTTATTAACCCTAGGTTCCGGAGACTCGGAAGACCAGGAAGTAGCTGGTGGCACGAGATGAAGACTCTGAAACTGTCCAGAGAGATCGGAGACCTGAGCGGCCAGGGTCTCAACGGCATGACGAGCAGCAACCAATTCCTGCTCGTGTCTGCCGAGCATTGCTCCCTGGAACTCGACGGCAGTGTTGAGAGAATCCATAGTCGCTGGGTCCATCTTGGTCGGATTCTTCTGTTATGCTGGTGAATGAGGACCCAAAAGCGACGTAATAGTAACAGAGTCTTTATTCCAGTATTAAACAAATAATGATTCTCCTGGATATTATCAATGGTCAATCCAAAACAGGAACTGAAATCCTCTCGTCAATAGAGAGGAACGACTGGAGACGCGACCACAGACTGCAGGTCGCTTCAGGAAGGCACTGGCCGTAGCTGACATAGACACCTGCTCACACGCAGCATCTGAAGAAGGCAAAGAACACGACAGGGCGGAACAAGGACACAGGAACAGCAAACATCAAACAAGAATCCGACCAGGCAGAAGCGGAAAACAGAGGGAGAAATAGGGACTCTAATCAGAGGGCAAAATAGGGGACAGGTGTGAAAGAGTAAATGAGGTCGTTAGGAGAATGAGAAACAGCTGGGAGCAGGAACGGAACGATAGAGAGAGAGAGCGGGAGAGGGAGAGAGGGAGGAGGAGAGAGAGAGAGAGAAAGAGGGAAAGAACCTAATAAGACCAGCAGAGGGAAGCACAGGGACAAGACATGAAGATCAAAGACAAAACATGACAATATCGTTATATTAGCTTACTACAATAGCTAGCACACAGCAGCATTGATTCTCGTCAAACGGTAGCGATAGCACAGTTCGACAGATATATGAAAAAGCATCCCAAATTGGGTCCTTATCTTTGTTGATCTTCCATCAGAATGTTCTCCAAGGGGTCCTTTGTTCAGAACCGTCTTTATTTGGATCCAGAACGAACGATTTCCCTCTTGAATTAGCAAGCACACTGGCCGTGCGGTGCTAACCTCTCCTTCTTGACAAAATTCTTGCGTCGCATCACGTCTAAAGTCCAGAATAAATTTCAATAATATAATTAAACTATATTGAAAAAACATACTTTAGGATGATATTGTGACATGTATCAAATAAAATCGAAGCCGGAGATCATATTCACCTTTAACGAGGGTTTTCCAGGAGCCGAGTCCAGGTCCTACTTCGTGCCCAGAAAAAAAAATTAAGTGCGCAACTCTCACTCCAAGAGGTTGTGTTCAATCCCAGGACGAGATAATCAAGTCATTTCTGCTCTCACTTCCGCATGACACCCAGGGGAAGGCGTATGACGTGTTTCTACAGTCCTAAGTGACATGCCCTTTTATAGACAAGCTCTTGAAGAGAGACATCGCTTTTGGAAATCTCACTTCCGGATAGGAAATGGGCTGTAAAAAGAGTTCTGTTCCACTTAGAGAAATAATTCAAACGGTTTTAGAAACTAGAGACTGTTTTCTATCCAATAGTAATAATAATATGCATATTGTACGAGCAAAAATTGAGTAAGAGGCCGTTTGAAAATGGGCACATATTTTCCAGTTTTTCAATACGCTCCCTGCAGCCATAACAAGTTTTAACTTACCTGGTGAAGCCCTGTTCATGCATAGAGGTATTAAGCTAGCTCTTTAACTTACCTGGTAAAGCCCTGTTCATGCTCTACCTCTGCTGGCTGTTTGTGATACTTTATAACGACGTTGTTGGTAGGGACAGAATCCACTTTGAAAAGAAACGTTTTGCTGAAGCCCTCCCTTCCATTGTTGATAGCCATGGAAATTCTCAAGGATGAAATGTGCTCCACAGATTGGCAAGGAGATGCCCATTTTGCCCGCCTCATTCTCACAAATATATCCAATTTTTTTACCAAGTGTTTCATTTTTGTGGCCATAGAGGCATACTCACATTGCTACCACACAACGCTTGGCCATCTTGATGAAGAAACATGCTATTATTAGCTAGGTCCATACTACTAACCCACAAGGTTTTCTTAAAATATATTTTTTTACCCAGAAGGCATCCCTGTGTGACGCTGCATGTTAATTACCCAGCCAAGCAGATACAAGTAGTAGAGTCCTTTTGGTTGTGAAGTGCACGATCAAAAAGCTTTTTCCTTTCTTCAGAACAAAATGCAATTTCCCACTTGACTGTCTATTATATCACCCTGTCACAGACCTTCCCAGTTAACAGCAGCTCAAAAGATGAAGGAATACATTGTTTAGGAGGATTGCCTGCTGCAGTTGTTCGAGAGATGTCCAGTTTGCAGACGAAAACATTCAACATAGAGAAGACTAGCAAGAGGACCATCAGCATCACGCAGGCATGCCCTCGCTGTCAGCATTCCTATAAATGGCAACAGGGAGGACACTTGAATCAAGTTGGTGACGTTTGACCTGGTCGAAGAGTTTAGAGTTTTGTCCCAATTCACCTTCATAATCTAGATGGTGGAACCGGCCTGATCGATACGTTTACCGTTCTATTTCACTCACGATAACTGAAGTGTAATGGAAAGCTGGACGCAGCGATCAGGTTGGTTCCACCATGCTAATCATATCCACCGTTGATAATGTAATCAGTGCTCTGTGTGTTTGTGTGACTGACCACTATCTTTGATAAGGTCCCAGGAGCTGATCTATGCTGCTATGCCCATCAACGCGGTGCTGGGAAAAAAGACCTCCACTCCAGCCTCAACGATTTGCCTGCTCACCAACGGTCATCGATGTTCCAGACCAGAATTAGGTAGCTCCAGTCTGTGCGGAATAACTGGTAGCCTATGTAGTCTGTCTCAATGTGTCTGATGGGAGATTGATTTTAAACTCAAAAGTCTCATATCCTTCCCTGCAACCCAACCCACCGTCCCTTCACCCCATTCACTAATCCTAACCCACCATCCCTTCATGACATTCACTAACCCTAACCCACCATCCCTTCACCCCATTCACTAACCCTAACCCATCGTCCCTTCACCCCATTCACTAACCCTAACCCACCGTCCCTTCACCCCATTCACTAACCCTAACCCTAACCCACCATCCCTCTACCCCATTCACTAACCCTAACCCACCGTCCCTTCACCCCATTCACTAACCCTAACCCACCGTCCCTTCACCCCATTCACTAACCCTAACCCACCGTCCCTTCACCCCATTCACTAACCCTAACCCACCATCCCTTCACCCCATTCACTAACCCTAACCCACCGTCCCTTCACCCCATTCACTAACCCTAACCCACCGTCCCTTCACCCCATTCACTAACCCTAACCCACCATTCCTTCACCCCATTCACTAACCCTAACCCACCATCCCTTCACCCCATTCACTAACCCTAACCCTAACCCACCGTCCCTTCACCCCATTCACTAACCCTAACCCACCATCCCTTCACCCCATTCACTAACCCTAACCCACCGTCCCTTCACCCCATTCACTAACCCTAACCCACCGTCCCTTCACCCCATTCACTAACCCTAACCCACCGCCCCTTCACCCAATTCACTAACCCTAACCCACCATCCCTCCACCCCATTCACTAACCCTAACCCACCGTCCCTTCACCCCATTCACTAACCCTAACCCACCATCCCTTCACCCCATTCACTAACCCTAACCCACCATCCCTTCACCCCATTCACTAACCCTAACCCACCGTCCCTTCACCCCATTCACTAACCCTAACCCACCGTCCCTTCACCGCATTCACTAACCCTAACCCACCGTCCCTTCACCCCATTCACTAACCCTAACCCACCATCCCTTCACCCCATTCACTAACCCTAACCCACCATCCCTTCACCCCATTCACTAACCCTAACCCACCATCCCTTCACCCCATTCACTAATCCTAACCCACCGTCCCTTCACCCCATTCACTAACCCTAACCCACCGTCCCTTCACCCCATTCACTAACCCTAACCCTAACCCACCATCCCTCTACCCCATTCACTAACCCTAACCCACCGTCCCTTCACCCCATTCACTAACCCTAACCCACCGTCCCTTCACCCCATTCACTAACCCTAACCCACCGTCCCTTCACCCCATTCACTAACCCTAACCCACCATCCCTTCACCCCATTCACTAACCCTAACCCACCGTCCCTTCACCCCATTCACTAACCCTAACCCACCGTCCCTTCACCCCATTCACTAACCCTAACCCACCATTCCTTCACCCCATTCACTAACCCTAACCCACCATCCCTTCACCCCATTCACTAACCCTAACCCTAACCCACCGTCCCTTCACCCCATTCACTAACCCTAACCCACCATCCCTTCACCCCATTCACTAACCCTAACCCACCGTCCCTTCACCCCATTCACTAACCCTAACCCACCGTCCCTTCACCCCATTCACTAACCCTAACCCACCGCCCCTTCACCCAATTCACTAACCCTAACCCACCATCCCTCCACCCCATTCACTAACCCTAACCCACCGTCCCTTCACCCCATTCACTAACCCTAACCCACCATCCCTTCACCCCATTCACTAACCCTAACCCACCATCCCTTCACCCCATTCACTAACCCTAACCCACCGTCCCTTCACCCCATTCACTAACCCTAACCCACCGTCCCTTCACCGCATTCACTAACCCTAACCCACCGTCCCTTCACCCCATTCACTAACCCTAACCCACCATCCCTTCACCCCATTCACTAACCCTAACCCACCGTCCCTTCACCCCATTCACTAACCCTAACCCACCATCCCTTCACCCCATTCACTAATCCTAACCCACCGTCCCTTCACCCCATTCACTAACCCTAACCCACCGTCCCTTCACCCCATTCACTAACCCTAACCCACCGTCCCTTCACCCCATTCACTAACCCTAACCCACCGTCCCTTCACCCCATTCACTAACCCTAACCCACCGTCCCTTCACCCCATTCACTAACCCTAACCCACCGTCCCTTCACCCCATTCACTAACCCTAACCCACCATCCCTTCACCCCATTTACTAACCCTAACCCACCATCCCTTCACCCCATTCACTAACCCTAACCCACCGCCCCTTCACCCCATTCACTAACCCTAACCCACCATTCCTTCACCCCATTCACTAACCCTAACCCACCGTCCCTTCACCCCATTCACTAACCCTAACCCACCATCCCTTCACCCCATTTACTAACCCTAACCCACCATCCCTTCACCCCATTCACTAACCCTAACCCACTGCCCCTTCACCCCATTCACTAACCCTAACCCACCATCCCTTCACCCCATTTACTAACCCTAACCCACCATCCCTTCACCCCATTCACTAACCCTAACCCACCGCCCCTTCACCCCATTCACTAACCCTAACCCACCATTCCTTCACCCCATTCACTAACCCTAACCCACCGTCCCTTCACCCCATTCACTAACCCTAACCCACCATCCCTTCACCCCATTTACTAACCCTAACCCACCATCCCTTCACCCCATTCACTAACCCTAACCCACTGCCCCTTCACCCCATTCACTAACCCTAACCCACCATTCCTTCACCCCATTAACTCCCTCCTCTCCCTCTGCAGGTTTGGAGATACACAACCTAACTCCCTCTATCTCTCCCCTACCTAGTTAGTGAAGTTAGGTGCACCACATAAAATGTAGGAGTACCAGAAACATATATTTTAACAGATTGAGATATAGCCTACATTGTGCCTATATGAATCATGCTTACTTTTGAAACACATCTCCTCCACATCGCACTTTCTCTGCCACCAAATGTTTGCATAATAGTAAAGTTACCAGGTTGTCAGGGTGTAATGGGCCAGGTAGGAGTTATGACAGGGTAGGAACCAAAGTGCTGGTTAGTATTTTTTTAGTGGACCATAATAGCATTTGAAGAGATGCATAGATGTTGCATGCCATTGCACAAACAACATGCTGATATACACCACCACTGGTAGCAACCTGTATTAGACCTAACGTTTGCTTTGCCCTAGCTAGTGCATATAGCTAAATGGCATTTACCTAACCAGGTAGCTAGTTAGCGATTAGCTTTAGGCACATCCCAGGTTCCTAAGACTTAACTCGTGTTTTGCAAAAAGAAAGATTAATATTATTATAGAGAAAACATGTGGATTCAAATTTAAACGCAATGTGGAAAGCATCATCGTTGTTGTTTTGGAAGAATCTGCTGAGAGAAACAGGCACAGTGTAGAGCAAGGGAGGGGGAGGGGCAAAGTACGGCTTGCCGGGCACTTCAATTCCGACGCACGAGACATCGGAAAAAATTATAATAATAAAAACGTAACTTTTTCAACCTTTTTTTCTCCACAATTTCATGGTATCCAATTGGTAGTTACAGTCTTGTCACATCGCTGCAACTCCAGTAAGGAAGTGAAATGAAAAATCATTTTATTTTGTTATTTTTTTTCTGGGTCTATTTAGTCAGTTATCATCTTGTCAATTGCCAATGAAAAATAGGCATTTGACAAATATTTCCGTCACTATTTTAATTGAAAACAAATTGTGCTGCACTGGATTAGGTTGCACAAAATATCTTGAATCATTCATTCCTGCTGGGACATGTTAGATGAAACGACCAAATCATGGGCTGGTGCCACCAACTTACAAGGTTAGTGCCACCAGGGGAAAATGTTAGTCTGGAGCCCTGTCACGGGGTGTGATTTTGTTATCTGCTGCAGAGTAATGTGTTCTTCTGTTAGTTTAGCTGTTGGGGAAGAGAATTATCCGACAGGATAAATATGTTGGTAAGACAAGGCCATGGAAGTAAGGGATTTATGTTTACTATAGGTTAATGAGGCAATAGAAATATGACGTGACTAAAATGTGACTAAAATAGTTCACTGTTTTCGTTATGTTGACAATAACTCGACTAAATCATTATTATTCAAATGAAAAAAATGTGACTATGACTTAATAATACTAAGACTAGACTAAATATTAATAAAGACACACACACACACACACACACACACACACACACACACACACACACACACACACACACACACACACACACACACACACACACACACACACACACACACACACACACACACACACACACACACACACACACACACACACACACACACACACACACACACACACACTTTGTGAAATCAGGCCTGATGCTTAAATGAAGAAGAAAAAATAAATCTGCACAGAACTGCTGTGTCCACAAAAACAACACTAGACACTATCACTAGGGTTGATGCTATGTGATGGGGGTCTAAATGCTGCTGATGTTACTGTGTTTAACAGCCAGAGGACAGATACTGATGAAGAGAGAGAGAGAGAGAGACACACAGAGAGCGAGAGAACAAAAGCGCAACGGACACGCCGCCCAGACCCTACACTAGACACTATGGAACACAAAGCTTTTAATATCTCACCCTGGAATATACAAGGTCTGAGGTCACCTGACTTTGGCCTCAAGAGCATGAGTCCAGACTTCATCAAATAAATTGGAAAGACAGACATTGTCCTCCTACAAGAAACATGGTATAACGGAGACAGACTCATTGGTTGCCCTCTAGGTTACAGAGAGCTGGTAGTCCCATCCACCAAACTACTAGGTGTGAAACAGGGAAGAGACTCAGGGGGTATGCTAATTTGATATAGAGCAGACCTAACTCACTCTATTAAATTAGTAAAAACAGGAACATTTTAAATTTGGCTAGAAATTATTAAGGAAATTATCTCAACAGAGAAAAATGTCCTCATGTGTGTTACCTATATCCCCCCAATAGAATCCCCATACTTTAACTATGACAGCTTCTCCATCCTAGAGGGGGAGATCAATCATTTCCAGGCCCAGGGACATGTACTAGTCTGTGGTGACCTAAATGCCAGAACTGGACAAGAACCTGCCACACCCTGAGCACACAGGGGGACAAACATGCCCCCCTAGACAACATAACCAACAAAAACGGGTCACAACTCCTGCAGCTCTGTCAGACATAGTCAATTGTAATCTTTGAGGTGACTCCTAAGGTAGGTACACCTATAGCTCATCTCTTGGCAGTAGTACTGTAGACTACTTTATCACTGACCTCACCCCAGAGTCTCTTAGAGCGTTCACAGTCAGCCCACTGACACCCCTATCAGATCACAGCAAAATCATAGTTTACTTGAACAGGGCTATTCTCAATCATGAGGCATCAAAGCCAAAGAACTGAATAATATTAAGAAATGCTATAGATGGAAGGAATGTAGTGTGGAAATCTACCTAAAAACAATTAGGCAACAACAAATTCAATCCCTTGTATACAATTTCCTGGGTAAAACGTTACACTGTAATAGTGAAGGTGTAAACTTGGCAGTAGAAAACCTAAACAGTATATTTGACTTCTCAGCTTCTCTATAAAATCAAAAACCACTTCTCCCATCTTCTTGGCTCTATAACAAAGAAGAAACAGCAAAAACATATACATGATCAAATACTAATCTTAGAATCAACTACTAAAGACTACCAGAACCCACTGGATTCTCAAATTACATTGAATGAACTACAGGACAAAATACAAACCCTTCAACCCAAAAAGGCCTGTGGTGTTGATGGTATCCTAAATGAAATTATAAAATTTACAGACCACAAATTCCAATTGGCTATACTTAAACTCTTTAACATCATTCTCAGCTCTGGCATCTTCCCCAATATTTGGACCAAGGACTGATTACCCCAATCCACAAAAGTGGAGACACATTTGACCTCAATAACTACTAGGGGATTTGCATTGCATTATCACTAACAGCAGACTCGTGCATTTCCTCAGCAAAAACAATGTGCTGAGCAAATGTCAAAATTGGCTTTTTACCAAATTACCGTACAACAGACCACGTATTCACCCTGCACACCCTTATTGACAAACAAACAAAACCAAAACAAAGGCAGTGTTCTCATGCTTTGTTGATTTCAAAAAAGCTTTTGACTCTATTTGGCATGAGAGTTGGGGGAAAAACATAGGACATTATACATTATACAACCCATCCACAATCCTTAAATTGTGCGGTTAAAATGTCTTTCCTCAGGGCCGGGGGGTGAGACAGGGATGTAGCTTAAGCCCCAACCTCTTCAACATACACCACCGTTAAAACGTTTTTTTGGTCCATTAAAATAACATGAAATTGATCAGAAATAAGGTGTAGATATTGTTAATGTTGTAAATGACTATTGTAGCTGGAAACGGCAGATTTTTGATGGAATATCTACATAGGCGTACAGAGGCCCATTATCAGCAACCATCACTCACTGTGGGGATGATGTCATCGATGCGCTTATTGATGAAGCCAATGACTGATGTGGTGTACTCCTCAATGCCATCAGAGGAATCCCGGAACATATTCCAGTCTGTGCTAGCAAAACAGTCCTGTAGCTTAGCATCTGCTTCATCTGACCACTATTTTTTGGGGGCAGGAATCAGGAGGATAAAATGATGGTCAGATTGGCCAAATGGAGGGTGAAGGAGAGCTTTGTATCCATCTCTGTGTGCGGAGTAAAAGTGGTCCAGGAGTTTTTTTTCCGTCTGGTTGCTCATTTAACATTCTGATAGAAATTTGGTAAGACTGATTTAAGTTTCCCTTCCTTAAAGTCTCCGGCCACTCGGAGCACCTCGTCTGGGTGAACGTTTTCCTGTTTGCTTATGGCGGAATACAGCTAATTGAGTGCGGTCTTAGTAGCGCGGTCTTAGCAGTAGAGATGGCAGTGGTAGAGATATTAGAGGTGTAAATGCTACTAGTGGTAATGGTGGTAGTAGGGATATTAGAGGTATAAATGCTACTAGTGGTAATAGTAGAGATTTTAGAGGTATACATGCTACTAGAGGTAATGGTAGTAGAGATATTAGAGGTATAAATACTACTAGAGGTAATGGTGGTAGTAGAGATATTAGAGGTATACATGCTACTAGAGGTAATTGTAGTAGTAGGGATAGTTGTAGTATTGGTGTTAATAATAGTAGCATGATCATTTTCCATTTTTGGAGTATTATTTTCCCTATTATCTATTTGGGTTTTCTATAACTATTCTCTGTTACTCTATTGTTGATATTTCTATGAATTATTATTTATTTATAAATACCTCATAATCTTTATTTTATTTAACAATTTATTACATTGTACAGTTTACTGCATGCATTGATGCTTTGGCAATATTTACAAATGTTTCTCACACCAATAAAGTAATTTTGAATTTGACATATGATACCTCTATGTCAAATTCAAATTGCTTTATTGGTGTGAGAAACAATCGTAAATATTGCCAAAGCATCAATGCATGTAATAAACTGTACTGATGTATTTATAAAAAATCATTTATAAATTTTATAGTATTTATAAAAAAATCCCCCTTCTTACAGAATGAATAATTTGCAAACTAAAATACAAATATAACCTTGTTTCTTCTACGATGTCTGTTAACGTATCTCTTTAGTGGTCGATGAGGGTTCTGTAAGTGTTTTATCTCTTGATTCAATCTGAAGATCCGCTTTGCTGTGCAGATTTAAATTTAAACGTTCGTGTTTCGCGGAAGCTGAATTCACAACTGCATACGTCGGCTTCATCGTAAATGACCCTTTACATTTCTGCCGGGGTACAGCACGGATCTTCAGCGCTCTGAATTGAATCTAGGCCTTATTCTGTTTTCATAACTGCAGTAGGCTGGCTGGGAGGCCTTATAATCTGTTGGTATGAATATGGCTCTGTAAAGAGATTAGGATAAAACAGAAGAACACACACGCATACTGCACACACACACACGTACACACGCATACTAGACACAGATTGATAAGTAATACAGAGACATGTAGCAGCTGTAAGAACATGGGTTTATCATCTTAATACTGTTACAACTCACCCAGTGGACAGGGGATCAGAACTGGTCATTTTGACGAGAAGCGAAGGGGGGAAGAGAGAAGAGGAGGAGGAGGAGGAGGAGAAGAGAGGGATTGAAGAGGAAGGAGGGGGAGGAGGAGAAGAAGGAGGAGAGAGGGATGGAAGAGGGAGGAGGAAGAGAGAGGAGGAAGAGAGAGGAAGAAGAGAGAGGGATGGAAGAGAGAGGAGGAAGAGAGAGGGATGGAAGAGAGAGGAAGAAGAGAGAGGGATGGAAGAGAGAGGAGGAAGAGAGAGGGATGGAAGAGAGAGGAAGAAGAGAGAGGGATGGAAGAGAGAGGAGGAAGAGAGAGGGATGGAAGAGAGAGGAGGAAGAGAGAGGGATGGAAGAGAGAGGAGGAAGAGAGAGGGATGGAAGAGGGAGGAGGAAGAGAGAGGGATGGAAGAGAGAGGAGGAAGAGAGAGGGATGGAAGAGAGAGGAGGAAGAGAGAGGGATGGAAGAGAGATGAAGAAGAGAGAGGGATGGAAGAGAGAGGAGGAAGAGAGAGGGATGGAAGAGAGAGGAGGAAGAGGGAGATGGATTGCATTGACTGAGATAAAAAAGGGTAATACAATGTTTCTGGTGACCTCTCCTCATTTTAGGTGGAGAAGGAGGAGGAGGATGAGGAGAGAGGGATGGAAGTGAGGAGGAGGAGGATGAAGAGAAAGAGGGATTGAAGAGGGAGGAGGTGGAGGAGGAGCAGGAGGAGGAGGAGGAGGAGGAGGAGGAGGAGGAGGAAGAGAAAGAGGGATTGAAGAGGGAAGAGGTGGAGGAGGAGGAGGAGGAGGAGGAGGAGGAGGAAGAGGGATTGAAGAGAGAGGAGGAGGAGGAGGAGGAGGAGGAGGAGGAGGAGGAGGAGGAGGAGGAGGAGGAGGAGGAGAAAGGGATGGAAGAGGAAAGAGGAGGAGGGATGAAGAGGAAGGTGGATTGCATTGACTGAGATAAGAAAAGGGTAATACAAAGTTTTTTGGTGACCTCTCCATTTTAGCTGCTGTCAACATGGCCCTAGTTGTTTCTACTGGTGTGTGTGTGTTCAGCCTCCTCAGCACCTTGTCCACTTAGCTTTAGATCTTCTGTCACCACCTATATTTCCTACGGCCACGGCAGTGTAATGGTAGTGTAACGTCAATGTAATGTCAGTGTAATGACAGTGTAATGACAGTGTAATGACAGTGTAATGACAGTGTAACGATAGTTTAATGATAGTGTAATGATAGTGTAATGACAGTGTAATGACAGTGTAACGATAGTTTAATGATAGTGTAATGATAGTGTAATGACAGTGTAATGATAGTTTAATGACAGTGTAATGATAGTTTAATGACATTGTAATGTCAGTGTAATGATAGTGTAATGATGGTGTAATATCAGTGTAATGATAGTGTAATGACAGTGTAATGACAGTGTAATATCAGTGTAATGATAGTGTAATGACAGTGTAATGACAGTGTAATATCAGTGTAATGACAGTGTAATATCAGTGTAATGATAGTTTAATGACAGTGTAATGACAGTGTAATATCAGTGTAATGATAGTGTAATGATGGTGTAATGATGGTGTAATGTCAGTGTAATGACAGTATAATGATAGTGTAATGACAGTGTAATGATGGTGTAATGACAGTATAATGTCAGTGTAATGATAGTGTAATGACAGTGTAATGATGGTGTAATGATGGTGTAATGTCAGTGTAATGATAGTTTAATAATAGTGTAATGATAGTGTAATGACAGTATAATGACGGTGTAATGATAGTTTAATGACAGTGTAATGATAGTTTAATAATAGTGTAATGATAGTGTAATGACAGTATAATGACGGTGTAATGATAGTTTAATGACAGTGTAATGATAGTTTAATAATAGTGTAATGATAGTGTAATGACAGTATAATGACGGTGTAATGATAGTTTAATGACAGTGTAATGATAGTTTAATAATAGTGTAATGATAGTTTAATAATAGTGTAATGATAGTGTAATGACAGTATAATGACGGTGTAATGATAGTTTAATGACAGTGTAATGATAGTTTAATAATAGTGTAATGATAGTGTAATGACAGTATAATGACGGTGTAATGATAGTTTAATGACAGTGTAATGATAGTTTAATAATAGTGTAATGATAGTGTAATGACAGTATAATGACGGTGTAATGATAGTTTAATGACAGTGTAATGATAGTTTAATAATAGTGTAATGATAGTGTAATGTCAGTGTAATGACAGTGTAATGACGGTGTAATGACAGTTTAATAATAGTGTAATGTCAGTGTAATGATAGTTTAATAATAGTGTAATGATAGTGTAATGACAGTATAATGACGGTGTAATGATAGTTTAATGACAGTGTAATGATAGTTTAATAATAGTGTAATGATAGTGTAATGACAGTATAATGACGGTGTAATGACAGTGTAATGACAGTGTAATGATAGTTTAATAATAGTGTAATGATAGTGTAAAATCATTGTAATGTCAGTATAATGATAACGTTCCTGTGGAATACTTTCGGCAGCTTATAGAGTCCTTTCTCACAATGAATTGAGGCTGTTCTGAGGGGGTGCAAACTCTGTATTAGGAACGTGTTTCTAATGTTTTGTACACTCAGTGTATATTCATCAGTGAAATTGCCAACATATTACCGCCGTTTTACGGGCCCCGTACTAATTTTGCTATTATTGGTGTTTTATTGTTGTTTGTAACTTATTTTGCACATAATGTTTCTGCCACAGTCTCTTATGACCGAGAAGAGCTGCTGGATATCAAAGCAGCGATTACTCACTTCGAACCTCATTTTTTCTTTAACGAGTCGGACGTAAAGGATTTTCTCCAGATTACGTACCAGGCCAAATTCCCGTCATTCGCATGAAGAAAAGACGCCAACACAGGGGATGCAGGTCCGGGTGCCTTGTGAGCATTCGTTGGCGATTGGGTAACCTGCCTCTACCATCCGTCCTATTGGCCAAAGTGCAATCATTGGAGATTAAACTGGATGAGCTCTGTTCAAGACTATCCTACCAACGGGACATTAAAACTGTGTTATCTTATGTTTCACTGAGTCATGGCTGAACGACAACATGGATAATAAACAGTCGGCTGGTTTTCGGGCAAGATAGAACAGCTGCCTCTGGTAAGACAAGGGGTTGCGATTTGTGTCTATTTGTCATTTAACAGCTGGTGCGTGAAATCAAATATTAAGGAAGTCTCAAGGTTTTGCTCGCCTGAGGTAGAGTATCTCATGATAAACGGTAGACTACACTATTTACCAAGAGAGTTTTCATCTATATTTTTCGTAGTTGTCTATTTTCCACCACAAACTGGCACTTTATGTTTTGTAGTATAGCGTGATATAAGCAGAATTCAATATAATTAAAAGATAAGCCTCCTCGCCATTTTCAACTGCTCCCTTTGTCACTTTATCATGGAGCCCGGTCTGTCTCCATGAGACGCCATCTTTGGGCTCGCTAGTGGCGCAGTGGTCTAAGGCACTGCATCTCAGTGCTATAGGCGTCACTACAGACCGTGGTTCGATCCTGGGCTGTATCGTAAACCGGTCGGGATCGGGAGTCCCATAGGGAGGCGCACAATTGGCCAAGCGTCGTTTGGGATAGGGTTTGGCCGGGGTAGGCCGTCATTTTAAAATAAGAATTTGTTCTTAATTGACTTGCCTAGTTAAATAAAGGTTAAATAAAATAAAAAAATACTTAATTTGGCTTCAAGGTGCTATTGAGTCTTCACATAAGAATGAATGGTGTCACATGATCAATGGGTTTGTCCAGTCATACATACAGTCATTGGTGCTCACACATCTTTGGCTGTGAGATGAGAATCGTGTCTTTAACACAGATTACCATTTTAGATGAGTAGAGAAGAGATACCTTCAGCAATGTGTGTGCCTGTGCCTGTGCCTGTGCCTGTGTGTGTGCGTGCGTGCGTGCGTGCGTGCGTGCGTGCGTGCGTGCGTGCGTGCGTGCGTGCGTGCGTGCGTGCGTGCGTGCGTGTGTGTGTGTGTGTGTGTGTGTGCGTGTGTGTATTAGTTAAGGCCAGTGGAGATGAGATACCTTCAGCTTTAATCACAGACGTTGACTCACGTTTTAAGTCTGGGTATGTGATCACGTTTTAAGTCTGCTTATGTCATCACGTATTAACCCTTGTGTAGTCTAAACATTCTGTATACTCCCCTTGTCCTAAGGGTAAAAAATGAACCGCCTTCACTAAACCCCTAAAATTAAGCAACTTAATTGAATTTTAAACTCAAATCTTTTTTGCACGAAGAACAACCTGTCATTCATCACAAACTTTGTGAATATCTGGGTTTTCCCTCTTCAAAATACAGAAAAACTGCATTTAATCAGTGGACACCCCTCATTTATATTACAACACACCTGTAATAATTGTTTTCTTTACTAAAGTAGAGGGTTATTATTATTATTATTGCTAAAGGTACTGCATAGGTGTAAACATATATATTTTTAGAAAAAGATAGCACTTGTATAGCCTCAGAAAGTAGCAGAAATGTGCAGAAAGTAGTTTTTAATGCATTTTATTGAAGGGAAACAATAACAGTCTTGAACTTTTTTGGCAACATAGTGATATATTCTTATATACTGTACAATGAGGAATTCAACTACAAAATACTAGTCTTCTCCCATTTTATGAACCATTGCCCCCAACCACAAGGTGTATAAACATCAACAATAAATAAGAATAAAATAAGATAATAGATACAAAACAAAAATGTGAAGAACATAAATCAATCAACTCTAATTAGCACATGTAGTACAGTATGCAAGTTTGTGTGCATGGACTTTGCAGATGTATTTCTCACATGTACAGCACATAGTATTTGTTTTACAGTCTTTCTTTGGGGGGCAGAATTGGCATCTCCTCCTCTTGCCTGCCCCTGCTGCAGCCTCAGGTGGATCAGGACAAGATTCAGCCCCCTGAACAGCTTTCACAAGCGCTGCAGAGGCTGCTGTGCCGAAGGGGGGGTCCCTTCCTTGAATGTGTGGGGTTACAAGTTCCTTTCCCAGCTGCTCCAGGAACACCCTCTTCTTGTTCCTCTTATCAGGCATCCAGGTAGGGTTGATCTTGTTCCATATCATGAAGGCATTGTATGAGGACACATCAACGATGTTATGGAAGATGACCAGGGGCCAGCGGGCAGTCATCCTCCTGCAGCTGTAAGTTCAAATCACCTTGTCCAGGTTGTCCACGCCTCCTTTGCTGTGGTTGTAGGATGATGGCTGGCTTCCTGTCCTCACGATCACTGATCTCAGCCGTTTTGTGCAGTGAGCCTCTCTCCCCCTTGTTGCGAGGAGTGCAGGGGGGAGCTCAGGCTTGTTCTTTCTAACTGTGCCAACCATGGTGATCTTCCTCTTCAGGTGCTGCTGACTGAGTTCATAAGAGGTGAAGAAATTATCAGATATGACATTGTGCCCCCTCAGTCCATCTGTCACATCAAGCACAACCCGCATCCCATGGTTCTTCTCCTGGCCTCCACTGGTCATCTTCCCTGTGTAGCTGGACTGTGCGTCACAGGCCACCCATATCTTGATGCCATACTTTGCTGGCTTGCTTGGCATATACTGCCGGAAAAGACAGTGACCTTTTGACAGAAGAGATTACTATCAGTAATTAGTATCAGTGTCACAGAAAACAAATCACATAAATCAATGATATTACAGCAATACATAATGACATTAACAGTGAAAATCACTTACATTACAGATGTGAAAATAAAAACTTACCTCTGAATGGAACCAGTTGCTCATCCACTGTTACTTCAGGCCCAGGGTTGTAAAGGCATGGCAGACGCTCCACCCACTTCTCCCAGACCTCTCTTATGGCCGCCAGTTTGTCTCTCACACGTCTTGCAGGTCTTGACTCACGGTTATCAAATCGTAGCGTTCCTGAGAAAGTGTGAAAGACTTTCAGTGGCATTGTGGCACGGAAAATCTCCATTCCAAGAAAGTTTTAGTTTTGGCTGAGTTCAATCAGTAGCACGCATAATCTCAATTTCTCATTGTATGTGTGTGTGTGTGTGTGTGTCTTTGTGGTTTTTGTGGTGTGTAAATGATTTTATAACTTCGAAAATGACCCTAAGACAATCTTTGTACCCTGGTGGTGTACAGCTTTCATGGAAATATGAACAAAGGCGACGTTTCACTTTTTCTAATGTTGGGGTCACTCTAGGAAAAGTCATCCACTTTCAAGTTGAACAAATATCATTTAGGGGGTTTTCTCTGCTGTTAAACCCAGTGGCGGGTCATGTTTGACCCTTAGTTTTTTTCAATTGTTTAAGCACAATTTTGAAAACAGGACCCGGTTTGTCAAAACACTACACACAATTAGCACAACCCTACAACCAAGTAGCACAACACTTCAGATCATTTGCAAAATGGAACACTTTTGTCAAAACTATACACGACTTCATAAAAATAATATTTTGTTACCATACGAAACACACATTTCATATGACTTCAATCTTTTTGAACCAGTTACACACTGCTGTTGCTAACCTAAAACACTTTTAGCAAGTCTAATTGTCAGTGATTAGAGTAGTGTAAATGAAGTACACAGAGAAAGTACAACTATACAAACACTACACAAGACCAATGCTGCAGACTGAGGAAAAGATAATTTATTTCTCTCCATATACCCAAATCAGTCAACATGTCAACATGGAGAATCACAACAAAACATGTCCCAGTTTTCATGCTACTACAGTAGTGTGCATAACACTGTTAGCTCAGCAAACAGACAAACGTAAAATACTGTATCCAGTACAGGTTACAATTACAGTAAATAACAACAACATAAAACATAAAAATGTATCTGAAAAAAACTGACAATATTGTACAGAAAATACTACAATAAACATACTATACATTATCTCTTCGCCTAGCTGGATCTGGCCAGAGAATTTCATCAACATCACAAGCAATATCGTCATTAGCAAGACAACGAGGGAAGAACCGTCTTGAATGTCGAATCCATCCTTGCACAGCTGCGGCGTCGACTTGGTTACAGGCGTCCTTCATGGCCTGAATGAGGGGTACCTGAGCCTGGGGCTGGAGATCGTAAACCTTCCACCGCCATGCAAAGAAAAACTCTTCGATAGGGTTTAGAAACGGAGAGTATGGTGGAAGGTTTAGTACTGTCAACTGTGGATGTGTTGTGTGTTGTGTGTTCAATCCCAGACATTAATTTGTGTTGTTTATTTTGTTTTTGCTAGGAAGTTAGAGCTAGTTCCACGAGCCAATGCCAACTAGCATTAGTGCAATGACTGGAGTGTATAGGTAATGACTGGAAGTGTATGGGTAATGACTATAAGTGTATGGGTAATGACTGGAAGTGTATGGGTAATGACTGGAAGAGTATGGGTAATGACTGGAAGTGTATGGGTAATGACTGGAAGAGTAATGGGTAATGACTAGAATAGTATGGGTAATGACTGGAAGAGTATGGGTAATGACTAGAAGAGTATGGGTAATGACTGGAAGAGTATGGGTAATGACTAGAAGAGTATGGGTAATGACTGGAAGAGTATGGGTAATGACTGGAAGAGTAATGGGTAACGACTGGAAGAGTATGGGTAATGACTAGACGCGTATGGGTAATGACTGGAAGAGTATGGGTAATGACTAGAAGAGTATGGGTAATGACTGGAAGAGTATGGGTAATGACTAGAAGAGTATGGGTAATGACTGGAAGAGTATGGGTAATGACTGGAAGAGTAATGGGTAACGACTGGAAGAGTATGGGTAATGACTAGACGAGTATGGGTAATGACTGGAAGAGTATGGGTAATGACTAGAAGAGTAATGGGTAATGACTGGAAGAGTAATGGGTAATGACTGGAAGAGTATGGGTAATGACTGGAAGAGTAATGGGTAACGACTGGAAGAGTATGGGTAATGACTAGACGAGTATGGGTAATGACTGGAAGAGTATGGGTAATGACTAGAAGAGTATGGGTAATGACTGGAAGAGTATGGGTAATGACTGGAAGTGTATGGGTAATGACTGGAAGAGTATGGGTAATGACTAGAAGAGTATGGGTAATGACTGGAAGAGTATGGGCAATGACTGGAAGAGTATGTATATCTGCTAGCATGTATGGGTATCTGTTAGCATGTATGGGTATCTGTTAGCATGCTAGCAGATACCTGTAAACTTCCAGTCATTGTGCACACAGAGATATAAAAATGGTATCCGCAAGTTCATCTGACTCTGGGGAAGTAGACAAAGGGCCTCATTGTCAACATCCCAAAGTACCCCTTTAACTCTTAACCATTAGTAATGAATGCCTAAAGGTAATGACTTAATTAATAACGCTATCTAAAAACTTCAACCCTTAACTTCAAAATGTGACGTTTAGAGAAACGGAAGGATGCCTTTGAGCAACTCTTGGTTGTCGAAAATATTTTGAAATTTGACATTTGGAGCAACTTCGAAATGTGAGATTTGGAGAAATGTGGATAAACGACAGAATCGGAAGGCAAATTGGTAAAACTGTGATATCCTGTTGTTAAAATTACAGGGTGACAATAAAAAATTTACAAATATCAGGACAAAAGGAAGGGACCCAGAGAAATATAGACAGACAGAGAAATACAGACAGAGAGACGAAAGGAAAGGACCCAGAGCAACACAGACAGACAGAGAAATACAGACAGAGAGACGAAAGGAAAGGACCCAGAGAAACACAGACAGACAGAGAAATACAGACAGAGAGATGAAAGGAAAGGACACAGAGCAACACAGACAGACAGAGAAATACAGACAGAGAGATGAAAGGAAAGGACCCAGAGCAACACAGACAGACAGAGAAATACAGACAGAGAGATGAAAGGAAAGGACCCAGAGAAACACAGACAGACAGAGAAATACAGACAGAGATACGAAAGGAAAGGACCCAGAGAAACACAGACAGACAGAGAAATACAGACAGAGAGATGAAAGGAAAGGACCCAGAGAAACACAGACAGACAGAGAGATGAAAGGAAGGGACCCAGAGAAATACAGAGACAGAGAAACACAGACAGAGAGACGAAAGGAAAGGACCCAGAGAAATAAAGGCAGACAGAGAGACGAAAGGAAGGGACCCAGAGAAATACAGGCAGACAGAGAGACGAAAGGAAGGGACCCAGAGAAATACAGACAGACAGAGAGAAAGTATAAAGAGGTGAGGAGAGGTTTCATATTCAGCATGTATGTATTTCTTCCACGCTTCTAATGACATATAATGATAATGAAAATCTCACACAGATCAATGAGAATATTTGTGTTTCACCTGTACTGAACGATAAAACTCTACCTTGAGAAACTAAACGTCTGCATTCTTTAGCTGTGGTTCTCCAGTGAATGTGTACCCTAAAGCTATGCCCTTGAGAATGTTTGAGCTGGGCAGGAAGCTGAGGGACAGTAGCCTAATGTGGGGAGACACTAATGGGTCAAGGTCTGTTTTTGTGTTTTAAGCACAAAAAAAAAAAAAAATAGTCATTATAAACATAGTCTGACATCTTGGAAACCACAGCGCTAGAGACAGAGATAGCCTGAGGGTGCTTACAGAAGACTGCACACAGCAGTCCTTAGTGTTTGTATGTGTGTGTGTGTGTGTGTGTGTGTGTATGTGTGTGTGTGTGTGTGTGTGTGTGTGTGTGTGTGTGTGTGTGTGTGTGTGTGTGTGTGTGTGTGTGTGTGTGTGTGTGTGTGTGTGTGTGTGTGTGTGTGTGTGTGTGTGTGTGTGTGTGTGTGTGTGTGTGTGTGTGTGTGTGCGTGTCTATCGAGTGCCATCCATTGCCATCTTCATTTACCTCATAAAAACACAAAACAAGCATAAAATTGTCTGCCTTTAGAAATTAATAATGCCCCACTATAACCTCACTGACAAAACGCTGAAGCAACTCGACCATTCAAACTCATCATAAATTGTTCAGTGGACTAACCTGTGAAACCATGTTGCTAGGTACCCTTCTAAACCTGCCACTAGGGGCAACGGAGAGCACTATTACCATCAGGTAAGCTTGGGATTACCAGGACGTTGTGGACCGGGGGACCGGGGGCAGTACATAAGCACTCCTTTGTTATTTAACTTATTTAACCTCATCCCAAACCTTAACCCTTAACTTAATCATTCAGAATTAATGTCTAAACATAACCACTTTATTTTACTAGGCAAGTCAGTTAACCTCTCTTGGGCACGTGAGACGGTAGCGTCCCACCTCTTCAACAGCCAGTGAAACTGCTGGGCGCCAAATTCAAATACAGAAATACTCATTATAAAAATTCAGAAAACAAAAAATATTTTACATAGGTTTAAAGATTAGCTTCTTGTGAATCCAACCACGGTGTCAGATTTTATAAAATGCTTTACGGCGAAAGCATACCTTACGATTATTTGAGAACATAGCCCACTAGACAAATCATTACAAACAGTAGCCAGCCAAGTAGAACAGTTACAAATAGAGATACAATTAATCCCTTACCTTTGATGATCTTCATATGGTTGCACTCAGCAGACATTCATTTACTCAATAAATGTTCCTTTTGTTCGATAAAGTCTCTTTATATCCAAAAACCTCCGTTTTGTATGCGCGTTTTCTTCAGTAATCCACAGGCTCAAACGCAGTCGAAACAGGAAGACAAACAAATCCAAATTGTATCCATAAAGTTCATAGAAACATGTCAAACGATGTTTATATTCAATCCTCAGGTTGTTTTTAGCCTAAATAATCGATAATATTTCAACCGGACAATAACGTCGTCAATATAAAAGGTAAACAAGAAAGGCACTCTCTCGGTCGTGCGCATGAAAAAGCTCTGTGACACTTTAGGGTCCACTCATTCAGACTGCTCTTACTTCTTCATTTTTCAGAAAAACAAGCCTGAAACAATTTCTAAAGACTGTTGACATGTAGTGGAAGGCATAGGAACTGCAATTTGAGTCCTAAGTCAATGGATACTGTAATGGCATTGAATAGAAAACTACAAAACCCCCCCCAAAAATACTTCCTGAATGGATTTTTCTCAGGTTTTCACCTGCCAAATCAGTTCTGTTATACTCACAGACACTATTTTAACAGTTTTGGAAACTTTAGAGTGTTTTCTATCCAAATCTACCAGTTATATGCATATCATATCTTCTGGGCCCGAGAAGCAGGCAGTTTAATTTGGGCAAGCATTTCATCCAAAATTCCACCCCCTACCCTAGAGAAGTTAAGAACAAATTCTTGTTCACAATGACAGTCTAGGAACAGTGGGTTAACTTACCTGCCTTGTTCAGGGGCAGAACGACAGATGTTTACCTTGTCAGCTCGGGGATTCAATCTAGCAACCTTCCAGTTCCTGGCTCAACGCTCTCACCATTAGGCTACCGGCCAGCCTTAACTTAACCATTCAGAGTGAATGTCTAAACTTAACCCTTAACTAGCCGCGAGGTGCCACACTGGGTCCAGCAGGAGGAGCCAAAACACCTTGAGATGTGACGTTTGGTGCAGCTCGGGATGGCCAAAACACCTTGAGATATGACGTTTGGAGAAACATGGAAAAACGTCAGAATCTGAAGTCAAATTGTTCAAACCGTGAGATCTTGTTGCTCTCTCTCTCTCTCTCTCTCTGTCTCTCTCTCACTCTCTTTCTCTTTCTCCCTTTCTTGTTGAGCCTGTGTGTGTCAGAAAAACAGCGAGAGAGAGAGAGAGAGAGAGAGAGAGAGAGAGAGAGAGAGAGAGAGAGAGAGAGAGAGAGAGAGAGAGAGAGAGAGAGAGAGAGAGAGAGAGAGAGAGAGAGAGAGAGTGAAGTGTGTTCCCATCAAAATGCTTTAGTGAAATATTTACACAGAAGTCCTCTGGATGACAGAGATAACCTACCAATATTTGTCTTCAGATCCACACAGACACACATGTACACACAATCACGCACTTTCACACAGACACACACACACCATCCTCTTGTGTAGGGGGTCAAAGGGACGATTAGCACACTCCCACCAACACACACTCCCGCCCACAAACGCTTAACACCCACCACCCACACCCTCCCGTCCGTTTGGACGCTTGGAGAAAAGTGAAACAACGTCTAATGCTGCAGTGAGACTGTGAGAGCTTGTTGAGACCATCCAGGATCCTGAATCACTTTGTCAAGGACAACTAATGGAACTGGAAACACACACACACACACACACACACACACACACACACACACACACACACACACACACACACACACACACACACACACACACACACACACACACACACACACACACACACACACACACACACACACACACACACACACACACACACTCTTGGGCAGACCCTCTCTTGCCAGAGTTCAGTGCTAATCTTGTGCTGGTCTGGATGATTAGCATATAGGCTAAGCACTTGGTACTACATTCTATGAGCTAACACTGACACAGAGAGATATGGCTTGTGTGAGTGTGTGAGCGTGTGTGTGTGTGTGTGTCTGTGTGAGTGTGTGTGTGTTGCATGAGTGAGTGAGTGAGTGAGTGCGGTATCAAATTACACCGGCCTATCCAAAAACAGAAAAGGTCCATTGATTGTGGAACGTTTAAAAGGAACGACAAAATGAAAATCATAAGGAGAAAAAGAGAAAGTGTCTTTCACAGCCTTCTTCCTCCTAGGTGCTACACTTCCTGTCTCCCAGACAGGAAAAACAATTATAATGGAGGACGTTCATCTTCATCTCTTAGATGTTGTCTTGCTGATCACTTCATTAGCGAGGCTCAATAGCATTTTGGAAAATAGTTCCTTGATAAAAGTCTCTACACTGTTTAAAAAATATATTTGTTTATTCAACTTAAAAAATAAAAAGGTTTGTTAGCAGGCCGCCTTAAAATTTGAAGTCAAGTTCAATCTGGATTTCGTGTTGAGTTAACGTTGAACAGGAGTTGGGCAAAAATAACAATTGAAGAATAAATTGTAATGTCCGTTATTTTGTGCTCCCATAGGTGATATAAAATGTCGTATAATAAACAATGTTTCCCATCCAAAACATGAACATTAGTTTGCTCCAACACATTAAATCTGAGACCAAAATTTATTACAGAATCCGATTTTTCCAGATTTTGTTTTTACTCTGTACCAGCGTCATCAAAACACGTTACGTTTATAAAGTAAACTTAAAAAAAACCCAACAACAGCTTGTTGGAGAGAGCAACATAGATAGATGTAAGACTAAACCAAGCAAACAAACTCATTCAACCACATTTGAGTTTTAATGTTAAATTCCATCTTTCTGATATAATACAATATAAATACAACTATTTTGATTGGGAGAAATGTTCCTTGAAGAAGATCAATTTAAGGAATTTAATTGAGTTTTTCTTTAAGAAACTGCAGTGATAATAAACACACCGCAGCTTCTTTTCTTATTCTCACCAAGGTCACATCAGCTTTTCAATTTGTTTTAATAGTTTCTTTTGGTTTATTAATTTGAACCAAATACTATTATGCTTTTTAAATAACTTAGAAGATGTTTGGAATGGAGCTTTGGCATTTCATACTGAATGGAGGGACAGATTGGTGTGTGTGTGTGTGTTTGCGTGTTGTGTCATGAGCGTGTCTTCCATGAGAACACAGAGTGATAGTCGTACACATCCCTTAAACACACAGTTGCTGTTTTTGTGAAATGAACATCTTTACAATTTGCATATGAGGTCATTAATTGGAAAGAGAGGAGAGGAAAGAGAGAGGAGAGGAGAGGAGAGGAGAGGAGAGGAGAGGAGAGGAGAGGAGAGGAGAGAAGAGAAGAGGAGAGGAGAGGAAAGGAAAGGAGAGGAGAGGAGAGGAAAGAGAGAGGAGAGGAAAGGAAAGGAGAGGAGAGGAGAGGAAAGAGAGAGGAGAGGAGAGGAGAGGAGAGGAGAGGAGAGGAGAGGAGAGGAGAGGAGAGGAGAGGAGAGGAGAGGAGAGGAGAGGAGAGGAGAGGAGAGGAGAGGAGAAGAGAGGAGAGGAAAGGAAAGGAGGTAGGGGAGAGAAAAAGGCTTTTGAAAACTGTTCTTCCCTCTCTCCTTCCTTCTCTCTCCAGACCATGATAGTTCCTTAGTGATGTGGACACCGAGGAACTTGAAGCTCTCAACCTGCTCCACAATATCAAATCAATCAAAAATTATTCGTTCCGCAGCACAATGCTGATGTTACTAGCTCCTAACAGGGCAGTACAATGCTTATGTTACTAGCTTCTAACAGGGCAGCACAATGCTGATGTTACTAGCTCCTAACAGGGCAGCACTATGCTTATGTTACTAGCTCCTAACAGGGCAGCACAATGCTTATGTTACTAGCTCCTAACAGGGCAGTATAATGCTTATGTTACTAGCTCCTAACAGGGCAGCACTATGCTTATGTTACTAGCTCCTAACAGGGCAGCACAATGCTTATGTTATTATCTCCTAACAGGGCAGTACAATGCTTATGTTACTAGCTCCTAACAGGGCAGTATAATGCTGATGTTACTAGCTCCTAACAGGGCAGTATAATGCTTATGTTACTAGCTCCTAACAGGGCAGTATAATGCTTATGTTACTAGCTCCTAACAGGGCAGTATAATGCTTATGTTACTAGCTCCTAACAGGGCAGTATAATGCTTATGTTACTAGCTCCTAACAGGGCAGTATAATGCTGATGTTACCAGCTCCTAACAGGGCAGTATAATGCTTATGTTACTAGCTCCTAACAGGGCAGTATAATGCTTATGTTACTAGCTCCTAACAGGGCAGCACTATGCTTATGTTACTAGCTCCTAACAGGGCAGCACAATGCTTATGTTATTATCTCCTAACAGGGCAGTACAATGCTTACGTTACTAGCTCCTAACAGGGCAGTATAATGCTGATGTTACTAGCTCCTAACAGGGCAGTATAATGCTGATGTTACTAGCTCCTAACAGGGCAGTATAATGCTTATGTTACTAGCTCCTAACAGGGCAGTATAATGCTTATGTTACTAGCTCCTAACAGGGCAGTATAATAATTATGTTACTAGCTCCTAACAGGGCAGTATAATGCTTATGTTACTAGCTCCTAACAGGGCAGCACAATGCTTATGTTATTATCTCCTAACAGGGCAGTATAATGCTGATGTTACCAGCTCCTAACAGGGCAGTATAATGCTTATGTTACTAGCTCCTAACAGGGCAGCACAATGCTTATGTTACTAGCTCCTAACAGGGCAGCACAATGCTTATGTTACTAGCTCCTAACAGGGCAGCACAATGCTGATGTTACTAGCTCCTAACAGGGCAGCACTATGCTGATGTTACTAGCTCCTAACAGGGCAGCACAATGCTTATATTACTAGCTCCTAACAGGGCAGCACAATGCTTATGTTACTAGCTCCTAACAGGGCAGTACAATATATTAGGAATGATAATTACAGCAGTAGATATATTAGGAATGATATGTAAAGCAGTAGATATATTAGGAATGATATGTACAGCAGTAGATATATTAGGAATGCTATGTACAGCAGTAGATATATTAGGAATGCTATGTACAGCAGTAGATATATTAGGAATGCTATGTACAGCAGTAGATATATTAGGAATGATATGTACAGCAGTAGATATATTAGGAATGATAATTACAGCAGTAGATATATTAGGAATGATATGTACAGCAGTAGATATATTAGGAATGATATGTATAGCAGTAGATATATTAGGAATGATATGTACAGCAGTAGATATATTAGGAATGATATGTATAGCAGTAGATATATTAGGAATGATATGTATAGCAGTAGATATATTAGGAATGATATGTATAGCAGTAGATATATTAGGAATGATACGTATAGCAGTAGATATATTAGGAATGATATGTACAGCAGTAGATATATTAGGAATGATACGTATAGTAGTAGATATATTAGGAATGATATGTATAGCAGTAGATATATTAGGAATGATATGTACAGCAGTAGATATATTAGGAATGATACGTATAGTAGTAGATATATTAGGAATGATATGTATAGCAGTAGATATATTAGAGTGAGCTACGTTAAGAATCCAGTGTGTAATATACGCGATGTGTGTAAACAGTCAAACTAAAATAAATCAGAAGAGATATTATGATGAGTGAGCAGGGATGCTCTATTTAAATACACAGTATGAAATAGGAAGTGACCAGTGGTTCAATATTCATAGCATGGGACAGCAGTGTTGGCTGTGTGAGTGTTTGAGTGGTTATGTGAGTGTAAGTGTATGTGAGTGTGTGTGTGTGTGTATGAGTGTGTGATTGTCTGTATGAGGTGTGTGATAGCTTGTCTGTGTGTCTTGTGTGTGTGAATCACCTGGTAGAATGCAAATGATGACGGCTCAACATTCTGATGGTAACAGAAGCTGTTCAACAGTCTGATGGTAATATAAGCTGTTCAACAGTCTGATGGTAATAGAAGCAGGTCAACAGTCTGATGGTCTGGTGATAGAAGCTGTTCAACAGTCTGATGGTAATAGAAGCTGTTCAACAGTCTGATGGTAATAGAAGCAGGTCAACAGTCTGATGGTCTGGTGATAGAAGCTGTTCAACAGTCTGATGGTAATAGAAGCTGTTCAACAGTCTGATGGTAATAGAAGCAGGTCAACAGTCTGATGGTCTGGTAATAGAAGCTGTTCAACAGTCTGATGGTGATAGAAGCTGTTCAACAGTCTGATGGTAATAGAAGCTGTTCAACAGTCTGATGGTAATAGAAGCTGTTCAACAGTCTGAAGGTAATATAAGCCGTTCAACAGTCTGATGGTAACAGAAGCCGTTCAACAGTCTGATGGTAATAGAAGCTGTTCAACAGTCTGATGGTAACAGAAGCTGTTCAACAGTCTGATGGTAATAGAAGCTGTTCAACAGTCTGATGGTAATAGAAGCTGTTCAACAGTCTGATGGTAATAGAAGCTGTTCAACAGTCTGATGGTAATATAAGCTGTTCAACAGTCTGATGGTAATAGAAGCTGTTCAACAGTCTGATGGTAACAGAAGCCGTTCAACAGTCTGATGGTAATAGAAGCTGTTCAACAGTCTGATGGTAACAGAAGCTGTTCAACAGTCTGATGGTAATAGAAGCTGTTCAACAGTCTGATGGTAATAGAAGCTGTTCAACAGTCTGATGGTCTGGTGATAGAAGCTGTTCAACAGTCTGATGGAGATAGAAGCTGTTCAACAGTCTGATGGTAATAGAAGCTGTTCAACAGTCTGATGGTAACAGAAGCTGTTCAACAGTCTGATGGTAATAGAAGCTGTTCAACAGTCTGATGGTAATAGAAGCTGTTCAACAGTCTGATGGTCTGGTGATAGAAGCTGTTCAACAGTCTGATGGTTATAGAAGCTGTTCAACAGTCTGATGGTAATAGAAGCTGTTTAACAGTCTGATGGTAATAGAAGCTCTTCAACAGTCTGATGGTAATAGAAGCTGTTTAACAGTCTGATGGTGATAGAAGCTGTTCAACAGTCTGATGGTGATAGAAGCTGTTCAACAGTCTGATGGTCTGGTAATAGAAGCTGTTCAACAGTCTGATGGTGATAGAAGCTGTTCAACAGTCTGATGGTGATAGAAGCTGTTCAACAGTCTGATGGTGATAGAAGCTGTTCAACAGTCTGATGGTCTGGTAATAGAAGCTGTTCAACAGTCTGATGGTAACAGAAGCTGTTCAACAGTCTGATGGTAATAGAAGCTGTTCAACAGTCTGATGGTGATAGAAGCTGTTTAACAGTCTGATGGTAATAGAAGCTGTTCAACAGTCTGATGGTCTGGTAATAGAAGCTGTTCAACAGTCTGATGGTAATAGAAGCTGTTCAACAGTCTGATGGTGATAGAAGCTGTTCAACAGTCTGATGGTAATAGAAGCTGTTCAACAGTCTGATGGTAATATAAGCTGTTCAACAGTCTGATGGTAATAGAAGCCGTTCAACAGTCTGATGGTGATAGAAGCTGTTCAACAGTCTGATGGTAATAGAAGCTGTTCAACAGTCTGATGGTGATAGAAGCTGTTCAACAGTCTGATGGTAATAGAAGCTGTTCAACAGTCTGATGGTGATAGAAGCTGTTCAACAGTCTGATGGTAATAGAAGCTGTTCAACAGTCTGATGGTAATAGAAGCCGTTCAACAGTCTGATGGTAATAGAAGCTGTTCAACAGTCTGATGGTGATAGAAGCTGTTCAACAGTCTGATGGTGATTGAAGCTGTTCAACAGTCTGATGGTAATAGAAGCTGTTCAACAGTCTGATGGTGATAGAAGCTGTTCAACAGTCTGATGGTAATAGAAGCTGTTCAACAGTCTGATGGTAATAGAAGATGTTCAACAGTCTGATGGTAATAGAAGCTGTTCAACAGTCTGATGGTAATAGAAGATGTTCAACAGTCTGATGGTGATAGAAGCTGTTCAACAGTCTGATGGTAATAGAAGCTGTTCAACAGTCTGATGGTAATAGAAGCTGTTCAACAGTCTGATGGTAATAGAAGATGTTCAACAGTCTGATGGTGATAGAAGCTGTTCAACAGTCTGATGGTAATAGAAGATGTTCAACAGTCTGATGGTGATAGAAGCTGTTCAACAGTCTGATGGTGATAGAAGATGTTCAACAGTCTGATGGTGATAGAAGCTGTTCAACAGTCTGATGGTAATAGAAGATGTTCAACAGTCTGATGGTGATAGAAGCTGTTCAACAGTCTGATGGTGATAGAAGCTGTTCAACAGTCTGATGGTAATAGAAGCTGTTCAACAGTCTGATGGTAATAGAAGCTGTTCAACAGTCTGATGGTAATAGAAGATGTTCAACAGTCTGATGGTGATAGAAGCTGTTCAACAGTCTGATGGTAATAGAAGATGTTCAACAGTCTGATGGTGATAGAAGCTGTTCAACAGTCTGATGGTGATAGAAGCTGTTCAACAGTCTGATGGTAATAGAAGATGTTCAACAGTCTGATGGTGATAGAAGCTGTTCAACAGTCTGATGGTGATAGAAGCTGTTCAACAGTCTGATGGTCTGGTAATAGAAGCTGTTTAACAGTCTGATGGTAATAGAAGCTGTTCAACAGTCTGATGGTCTGGTAATAGAAGCTGTTCAACAGTCTGATGGTAATAGAAGCTGTTCAACAGTCTGATGGTAATAGAAGCTGTTCAACAGTCTGATGGTAATAGAAGCTGTTCAACAGTCTGATGGTAATAGAAGCTGTTCAACAGTCTGATGGTAATAGAAGCTGTTCAACAGTCTGATGGTAATAGAAGCTGTTCAACAGTCTGATGGTAATAGAAGATGTTCAACAGTCTGATGGTAATAGAAGCTGTTCAACAGTCTGATGGTAATAGAAGCTGTTCAACAGTCTGATGGTGATAGACGCTGTTCAACAGTCTGATGGTGATTGAAGCTGTTCAACAGTCTGATGGTAATAGAAGCTGTTCAACAGTCTGATGGTGATAGAAGCTGTTCAACAGTCTGATGGTAATAGAAGCTGTTCAACAGTCTGATGGTAATAGAAGATGTTCAACAGTCTGATGGTAATAGAAGCTGTTCAACAGTCTGATGGTAATAGAAGATGTTCAACAGTCTGATGGTAATAGAAGCTGTTCAACAGTCTGATGGTGATAGAAGATGTTCAACAGTCTGATGGTAATAGAAGCTGTTCAACAGTCTGATGGTGATAGAAGCTGTTCAACAGTCTGATGGTAATAGAAGCTGTTCAACAGTCTGATGGTGATAGAAGCTGTTCAACAGTCTGATGGTAATAGAAGATGTTCAACAGTCTGATGGTGATAGAAGCTGTTCAACAGTCTGATGGTGATAGAAGCTGTTCAACAGTCTGATGGTCTGGTAATAGAAGCTGTTTAACAGTCTGATGGTAATAGAAGCTGTTCAACAGTCTGATGGTCTGGTAATAGAAGCTGTTCAACAGTCTGATGGTAATAGAAGCTGTTCAACAGTCTGATGGTAATAGAAGCTGTTCAACAGTCTGATGGTAATAGAAGCTGTTCAACAGTCTGATGGTAATAGAAGCTGTTCAACAGTCTGATGGTAATAGAAGCTGTTCAACAGTCTGATGGTAATAGAAGCTGTTCAACAGTCTGATGGTAATAGAAGCTGTTCAACAGTCTGATGGTAATAGAAGCTGTTCAACAGTCTGATGGTAATAGAAGATGTTCAACAGTCTGATGGTAATAGAAGATGTTCAACAGTCTGATGGTGATAGAAGCTGTTCAACAGTCTGATGGTGATAGAAGCTGTTCAACAGTCTGATGGTCTGGTAATAGAAGCTGTTTAACAGTCTGATGGTAATAGAAGCTGTTCAACAGTCTGATGGTCTGGTAATAGAAGCTGTTCAACAGTCTGATGGTAATAGAAGCTGTTCAACAGTCTGATGGTAATAGAAGCTGTTCAACAGTCTGATGGTAATAGAAGCTGTTCAACAGTCTGATGGTGATAGAAGATGTTCAACAGTCTGATGGTAATAGAAGCTGTTCAACAGTCTGATGGTAATAGAAGCTGTTCAACAGTCTGATGGTGATAGAAGCTGTTCAACAGTCTGATGGTAATAGAAGCTGTTCAACAGTCTGATGGTAATAGAAGCTGTTCAACAGTCTGATGGTAATAGAAGCTGTTCAACAGTCTGATGGTGATAGAAGCTGTTCAACAGTCTGATGGTAATAGAAGCTGTTCAACAGTCTGATGGTGATAGAAGCTGTTCAACAGTCTGATGGTAATAGAAGATGTTCAACAGTCTGATGGTAATAGAAGCTGTTCAACAGTCTGATGGTAATAGAAGCTGTTCAACAGTCTGATGGTGATAGAAGCTGTTCAACAGTCTGATGGTAATAGAAGCTGTTCAACAGTCTGATGGTAATAGAAGCTGTTCAACAGTCTGATGGTGATAGAAGCTGTTCAACAGTCTGATGGTGATAGAAGCTGTTCAACAGTCTGATGGTAATAGAAGCTGTTCAACAGTCTGATGGTGATAGAAGCTGTTCAACAGTCTGATGGTAATAGAAGCTGTTCAACAGTCTGATGGTAATAGAAGCTGTTCAACAGTCTGATGGTGATAGAAGCTGTTCAACAGTCTGATGGTAATAGAAGCTGTTCAACAGTCTGATGGTGATAGAAGCTGTTCAACAGTCTGATGGTGATAGAAGCTGTTCAACAGTCTGATGGTGATAGAAGCTGTTCAACAGTCTGATGGTAATAGAAGCTGTTCAACAGTCTGATGGTGATAGAAGCTGTTCAACAGTCTGATGGTAATAGAAGCTGTTCAACAGTCTGATGGTGATAGAAGATGTTCAACAGTCTGATGGTAATAGAAGCTGTTCAACAGTCTGATGGTCTGGTAATAGAAGCTGTTCAACAGTCTGATGGTGATAGAAGCTGTTCAACAGTCTGATGGTGATAGAAGCTGTTCAACAGTCTGATGGTAATAGAAGCTGTTCAACAGTCTGATGGTGATAGAAGCTGTTCAACAGTCTGATGGTAATAGAAGCTGTTCAACAGTCTGATGGTGATAGAAGCTGTTCAACAGTCTGATGGTAATAGAAGCTGTTCAACAGTCTGATGGTGATAGAAGCTGTTCAACAGTCTGATGGTAATAGAAGCTGTTCAACAGTCTGATGGTCTGGTAATAGAAGCTGTTCAACAGTCTGATGGTCTGGTAATAGAAGCTGTTCAACAGTCTGATGGTGATAGAAGCTGTTCAACAGTCTGATGGTGATAGAAGCTGTTCAACAGTCTGATGGTAATAGAAGCTGTTCAACAGTCTGATGGTGATAGAAGCTGTTCAACAGTCTGATGGTAATAGAAGCTGTTCAACAGTCTGATGGTAATAGAAGATGTTCAACAGTCTGATGGTGATAGAAGCTGTTCAACAGTCTGATGGTGATAGAAGATGTTCAACAGTCTGATGGTGATAGAAGCTGTTCAACAGTCTGATGGTAATAGAAGATGTTCAACAGTCTGATGGTGATAGAAGCTGTTCAACAGTCTGATGGTGATAGAAGCTGTTCAACAGTCTGATGGTAATAGAAGCTGTTCAACAGTCTGATGGTAATAGAAGCTGTTCAACAGTCTGATGGTAATAGAAGATGTTCAACAGTCTGATGGTGATAGAAGCTGTTCAACAGTCTGATGGTAATAGAAGATGTTCAACAGTCTGATGGTGATAGAAGCTGTTCAACAGTCTGATGGTGATAGAAGCTGTTCAACAGTCTGATGGTAATAGAAGATGTTCAACAGTCTGATGGTGATAGAAGCTGTTCAACAGTCTGATGGTGATAGAAGCTGTTCAACAGTCTGATGGTCTGGTAATAGAAGCTGTTTAACAGTCTGATGGTAATAGAAGCTGTTCAACAGTCTGATGGTCTGGTAATAGAAGCTGTTCAACAGTCTGATGGTAATAGAAGCTGTTCAACAGTCTGATGGTAATAGAAGCTGTTCAACAGTCTGATGGTAATAGAAGCTGTTCAACAGTCTGATGGTAATAGAAGCTGTTCAACAGTCTGATGGTAATAGAAGCTGTTCAACAGTCTGATGGTAATAGAAGCTGTTCAACAGTCTGATGGTAATAGAAGATGTTCAACAGTCTGATGGTAATAGAAGCTGTTCAACAGTCTGATGGTAATAGAAGCTGTTCAACAGTCTGATGGTGATAGAAGCTGTTCAACAGTCTGATGGTGATTGAAGCTGTTCAACAGTCTGATGGTAATAGAAGCTGTTCAACAGTCTGATGGTGATAGAAGCTGTTCAACAGTCTGATGGTAATAGAAGCTGTTCAACAGTCTGATGGTAATAGAAGATGTTCAACAGTCTGATGGTAATAGAAGCTGTTCAACAGTCTGATGGTAATAGAAGATGTTCAACAGTCTGATGGTAATAGAAGCTGTTCAACAGTCTGATGGTGATAGAAGATGTTCAACAGTCTGATGGTAATAGAAGCTGTTCAACAGTCTGATGGTGATAGAAGCTGTTCAACAGTCTGATGGTAATAGAAGCTGTTCAACAGTCTGATGGTGATAGAAGCTGTTCAACAGTCTGATGGTAATAGAAGATGTTCAACAGTCTGATGGTGATAGAAGCTGTTCAACAGTCTGATGGTGATAGAAGCTGTTCAACAGTCTGATGGTCTGGTAATAGAAGCTGTTTAACAGTCTGATGGTAATAGAAGCTGTTCAACAGTCTGATGGTCTGGTAATAGAAGCTGTTCAACAGTCTGATGGTAATAGAAGCTGTTCAACAGTCTGATGGTAATAGAAGCTGTTCAACAGTCTGATGGTAATAGAAGCTGTTCAACAGTCTGATGGTAATAGAAGCTGTTCAACAGTCTGATGGTGATAGAAGCTGTTCAACAGTCTGATGGTAATAGAAGCTGTTCAACAGTCTGATGGTAATAGAAGATGTTCAACAGTCTGATGGTAATAGAAGCTGTTCAACAGTCTGATGGTAATAGAAGATGTTCAACAGTCTGATGGTAATAGAAGATGTTCAACAGTCTGATGGTGATAGAAGCTGTTCAACAGTCTGATGGTGATAGAAGCTGTTCAACAGTCTGATGGTCTGGTAATAGAAGCTGTTTAACAGTCTGATGGTAATAGAAGCTGTTCAACAGTCTGATGGTCTGGTAATAGAAGCTGTTCAACAGTCTGATGGTAATAGAAGCTGTTCAACAGTCTGATGGTAATAGAAGCTGTTCAACAGTCTGATGGTAATAGAAGCTGTTCAACAGTCTGATGGTGATAGAAGATGTTCAACAGTCTGATGGTAATAGAAGCTGTTCAACAGTCTGATGGTAATAGAAGCTGTTCAACAGTCTGATGGTGATAGAAGCTGCTCAACAGTCTGATGGTAATAGAAGCTGTTCAACAGTCTGATGGTAATAGAAGCTGTTCAACAGTCTGATGGTAATAGAAGCTGTTCAACAGTCTGATGGTGATAGAAGCTGTTCAACAGTCTGATGGTAATAGAAGCTGTTCAACAGTCTGATGGTGATAGAAGCTGTTCAACAGTCTGATGGTAATAGAAGATGTTCAACAGTCTGATGGTAATAGAAGCTGTTCAACAGTCTGATGGTAATAGAAGCTGTTCAACAGTCTGATGGTGATAGAAGCTGTTCAACAGTCTGATGGTAATAGAAGCTGTTCAACAGTCTGATGGTAATAGAAGCTGTTCAACAGTCTGATGGTGATAGAAGCTGTTCAACAGTCTGATGGTGATAGAAGCTGTTCAACAGTCTGATGGTAATAGAAGCTGTTCAACAGTCTGATGGTGATAGAAGCTGTTCAACAGTCTGATGGTAATAGAAGCTGTTCAACAGTCTGATGGTAATAGAAGCTGTTCAACAGTCTGATGGTGATAGAAGCTGTTCAACAGTCTGATGGTAATAGAAGCTGTTCAACAGTCTGATGGTGATAGAAGCTGTTCAACAGTCTGATGGTGATAGAAGCTGTTCAACAGTCTGATGGTGATAGAAGCTGTTCAACAGTCTGATGGTAATAGAAGCTGTTCAACAGTCTGATGGTGATAGAAGCTGTTCAACAGTCTGATGGTAATAGAAGCTGTTCAACAGTCTGATGGTGATAGAAGATGTTCAACAGTCTGATGGTAATAGAAGCTGTTCAACAGTCTGATGGTCTGGTAATAGAAGCTGTTCAACAGTCTGATGGTGATAGAAGCTGTTCAACAGTCTGATGGTGATAGAAGCTGTTCAACAGTCTGATGGTAATAGAAGCTGTTCAACAGTCTGATGGTGATAGAAGCTGTTCAACAGTCTGATGGTAATAGAAGCTGTTCAACAGTCTGATGGTGATAGAAGCTGTTCAACAGTCTGATGGTAATAGAAGCTGTTCAACAGTCTGATGGTGATAGAAGCTGTTCAACAGTCTGATGGTAATAGAAGCTGTTCAACAGTCTGATGGTCTGGTAATAGAAGCTGTTCAACAGTCTGATGGTCTGGTAATAGAAGCTGTTCAACAGTCTGATGGTGATAGAAGCTGTTCAACAGTCTGATGGTGATAGAAGCTGTTCAACAGTCTGATGGTAATAGAAGCTGTTCAACAGTCTGATGGTGATAGAAGCTGTTCAACAGTCTGATGGTAATAGAAGCTGTTCAACAGTCTGATGGTAATAGAAGCTGTTCAACAGTCTGATGGTAATAGAAGCTGTTCAACAGTCTGATGGTGATAGAAGCCGTTCAACAGTCTGATGGTAATAGAAGCTGTTCAACAGTCTGATGGTAATAGAAGCTGTTCAACAGTCTGATGGTAACAGAAGCTGTTCAACAGTCTGATGGTAACAGAAGCTTGCTTGATCCTCCGCATGTATATCTCACTAGGTCAGGATATTAACCTCCTCCATGTATATCTCACTAGGTCAGGACATTAAACCTCCTCCATGTATATCTCACTAGGTCAGGATATTAACCTCCTCCATGTATATCTCACTAGGTCAGGGTATTAAACCTCCTCCATGTATATCTCACTAGGTCAGGATATTAAACCTCCTCCATGTATATCTCACTAGGTCAGGACATTAAACCTCCTCCATGTATATCTCACTAGGTCAGGATATTAACCTCCTCCATGTATATCTCACTAGGTCAGGGTATTAAACCTCCTCCATGCATATCTCACTCGGTCATTATATGTAAGCCTCCATATGTCCACTAGTTCCAATATATCCATGACATTCATGATTTCCTTAAGATCATGATGGTGATAGTTTTGTAGTGTGATTTGCTTTACGGTCCATGTTTAAAACAGTATTATAATCTCCCACCATGATAATAGTCTTGTTTTGCTTGTAGGTTTGATAATTTATTCTTAATATTTTCTAAGTGGATCATCATTATTTGATCCGTTAAGGATAATAAGCCTGTTTATGTTCCAATAACATATTTAAAATCTTACATCTACATTGACAATTTGTTTTTGACAATTTTTACATTCAGATCAAAATGACTGTTAATTAATATCATAATACCTCTTTTGAGTTTCTTTGTCCATGGGAGACGTATTTTTCACCACCACAGTCCATTTTCCACACAACTTCATCTAAAATTGTTGAATGAGTTTCCTGTAAACAATAGATATTATATTCCTTCTCTTCAAGCCAGGTAATTTTTTTTTCATATTTTCTTATTATCTGCCATTGCAATTATAACTGGCTATACTTATTTCACCACTTACCATAATGACATACACGTTTCAAATCTATTTATCATAATATATGTTTGTAAACGTACCATTAACAATGTACCATAGTGATTGTGTGTCCATGTAGCTGTACCATGATATTTGCATTGATACTACTGTAAGTAACCCTCCAATTGTTGTCCACCATTCCACCCGCTAAAGCTCCTCCCCATCCCAAGTTGGGTTGTCATTCCAGTGACCGGCAGACCACGCCCATCTCCGCGGATCCCCCCGAGAGGCCAGGACCCATCCTCCGATAAAGAGCACAAGGTACCACACACAGAACAGAAGCAGATCGACCGCTAAAAGTATTTCTCACGTCAATTTCCTTTATATACAGTTGAAGTCGGAAGTTTACATACACTTAGGTTGGAGTCATTAAAACTCGTTTTTCAACCACTCCACAAATTTCTTGTTAACAAACTATAGTTTTGGCAAGTCGATTATGACATCTACTTTGTGCATGACACAAGTCATTTTTCCAACAGTTGTTTACAGACAGATTATATCACTTATAATTCACTGTATCACAATTCCAGTGGGTCAGAAGTTTACATACACTAAGTTGACTGTGCTTTTAAACAGCTTGGAAAGTTCCTGAAAATGATGTCATGGCTTTAGAAGCTTCTGATAGGCTAATTGATATAATTTGAGTCAATTGATGGTGTACCTGTGGATGTATTTCAATGCCTACCTTCAAACTCAGTGCCTCTTTGCTTGACATCAATGGAAAATCTGAAGAAATCAGCCAACACCTCAGAAAAAAAATTGTAGACCTCCACAAGTCTGCTTCATCCTTGGGAGCAATTTCCAAATGCCTGAATGTACCACATTCATCTCTGCCAACAATAGTACACAAGTATAAACACCATGGGACTACGCAGCCGTCATACCGCTCAGGAAGGAGACGCGTTCTGTCTCCTAGAGATGAACGTACTTTGGTGCGAAAAGTGCAAATCAATCCCAGAACAAGCAAAGGACGTTGTGAAGATGCTGGATAAAACAGGTACAAAAGTATCTATAGTAAAACAAGTCCTATGTCGTCTTAACCTGAAAGGCCGCTCAGCAAGGAAGAAGCCACTGCTCAAAACTGCTCCAAATCCACCATTAAAAAAGCCAGACTACGGTTTGCAACTGGGGACAGAGATTGTACTTTTTGGTCTGGTCTGATGTCCTCTGGTCTGATGAAACAAAAATAAAACTGTTTGACCATAATGACCATCGTTAAGTTTGGATGAAAAAGAGAGATGCTTGCAAGCCGAAGAACACCATCCCAACCGTGAAGCACGGGGGTGGCAGCATCATGTTGTGGGGGTGCTTTGCTGGAGCAGCGACTGGTGCACTGCACAAAATAGATGGCTTCATGAGGAGAGAAAATGATGTGGTCCCGTGTGGCTCAGTTGGTAGAGCATGGCGCTTGCAACGCCAGGGTTGTGGGTTCATTCCCCACGGGGGGACCAGGATGAATATGTATGAACTTTCCAATTTGTAAGTCGCTCTGGATAAGAGTGTCTGCTAAATGACTTAAATGTAAATGTAATATATTGAAGCAACATCTCAAGACAGTCAGGAAGTTAAAGCTTGGTTGCAAATGGGTCTTCCAAATGGACAATGACCCCAAGCATACTTCCAAAGTTGTGGCAAAATGGCTTAAGGACAGCAAAGTCAAGGTATTGGAGTGGCCATCACAAAGCCCTGACCTCAATCCCATAGAAAATGTGTGGGCAGAACTGAAAAAGTGTATGCGAGCAAGGAGGCCTACAAACCTGACTCAGTTACACCAGCTCTGTCAGGAGGAATGGGCCAAAATGTACCCAACTTATTGTGGGAAGCTTGTGGAAGGCTACCCGAAACGTTTGACCCAAGTTAAACAATTTAAAGGCAATGCTTCCAAATACTAATTGAGTGTATGTAAACTTCTGACCCACTGGGAATGTGATGAAAGAAATAAAAGCTGAAATAAATCATTCTCTCTACTATTATTCTGACATTGTTTTCGCTAAGGAAATGTACGAGTCTGCTGTTAATGATAATGCAGAGGATTTCTCCAAGGTTGCTGTTGACGCAGATCCCACGGTAGTTATTGGTAACAAATCTGTATCCACTTCTGTGGATGGGGGTTATCAGTCCTTGGTTACAAATATTGTGGATCATGGCAGTGCTGAGGATGATGTTAAAGAGTTTAAGTATAGCCACTTGGAATATGAAGTTCAAACAGGTGCCATTAATACAGGTAACGAGTGGAGGACAGAGGAGCCTCTTAAAGAAGAAGTTACAGGTCTGTGAGAGCCAGAAATCTTGCTTGTTTGTAGGTGACCAAATACTTATTTTCCACCATAATTTGCAAATAAAATCATTAAAAATCCTACAATGTGATTTTCTGGATTTTCTTTTCTCATTTTGTCTGTCATAGTTGAAGTGTACCTATGATGAAAATTACAGGCCTCTCTCATCTTTTTAAGTGGGAGAACTTGCACAATTGGTGGCTGACTAAATACTTTTTTGCCCAACTGTATATGTTTTTGCTGTTGAGTCTGTTATAGAGCCAATAAGATTGGAGCAGTGGTTTATCCATACATCTCTGTTTTGGATAGATAATTCTTTGTGTTGTTGTTTCTTTAGAGTTTTCCAATTTTCCCAGAAGTGATTAGAGTCTATTGATTCTTCAATTACATTGAGCTGATTTATGACGTGCTGTTCCTTATTATTCTTCAGTAGTGTATTTCTGTATTGCTTTAGCGATTCACCATAGTGAAGGCGTATGCTCAGGTTTTCTGGGTCTCTAGGTTTTTTGGTTGGATACGTTTTTTGAATTTCTATCTTAGGTTTTTTGTTCATCAAACCATTTGTCATTGTTGTTAATTTTCTTGATATTCAAGATTTTATAGGGAAGTTGAGAGGTCAAATATAATGTTTAGGTTTTCTACAGCCAAGTTTACACTATAACAGTGAAACATTTTTGTCCAGGAAACTGTCTAGAAGGGATTTAATTTGTTGTTGCCTAATTGTTTTTGGCAGATGTCCACACTACTTTCCTTCCATCTATAGCATTTCTTAATATTATTCAGTTCCTTTGGCTTTGATGCCTCATGATTGAGTATTGCTCTGTTCAAGTAGAGTGTGATTTTGCTGTGGTCTGATAGGGGTGTCAGTAGGCTGACTGTGAACGCTCTGAGAGAATCTGGGTTGAGGTCAGTGATAAAGTAGTCTACAGTACTACTGCCAAGAGATGAGTTATAGGTGTACCTACCGTAGGAGTCCTCTGGCAGCCTACCATTGACTATGTACATACTATGTCCGACAGCGCTGCAGGAGTTATGATCTGTTTTTGTTGGTTATGTTGTCGTAGTTGATTCTAGCTGGGCATTTATCTCTCTCTCTCTCACACACACACACGCACACACGCCCGCACACCCGCACACTCAGCAGAGCTTAGTTATTCCATTTAGCTCTAGTCTCATTAACTCGTCTGTAGTGTGGAGGAACGGCTGTTGGAGGTAAAAGCATCAGCCATCAGCCAACATCACCACTCAGCCCTCCATCCTCCATTGTTTCAGCTTTCAGAGTGTGTGTGTGTGTCTGTGTGTTTAATGATAGTGGTACTGTAGGAGGGGTCTTGCTCTCTGTCTGTCTGTCCCCCCCTCCTCCCTTTCTCTCCCTCTCTCTCTCTCCAGTAAATCTGTGTGTTTCTGGAAGCTAACTTTGATTCAACAGCTTCATTCTTGGAAAGACAGCTAATGTGTTAACTAATCACACACACACACTCATATGCAGCCTATTTGCGCCCACACGCACACACACACACACACTCAAATGCAGCCTGTTTGTGCACAAACACCTGTTTGCTCATGTACGCACACACACACATGCGCACACACACACACACACTCCCTCATCAGTACTTATCTAAAATTATTTGAGACACCTGCATCTCATCCCAGCCTCCACTCCTATTGGGCTTGAGGGTCCTTGGGGACCACATTATCACACACACACACACACACACTCACACTCACACACACACACACACACACACACACACACACACACACACACACACACACACACACACACACACACACACACACACACACACACACACACACACACACACACACACACAACCTTCCATCCTCCCGCTGGCCACTGGAGGCAGATGGGTAATGAAGGGAGGAACCAAGGGCAGACTGGGCCAATTAGCTGTGTGTGTGTGTGTGTGTGTGTGTGTGTGTGTGTGTGTGTGTGTGTGTGTGTGTGTGTGTGTGTGTGTGTGTGTGTGTGTGTGTGTGTGTGTGTGTGTGTGTGTGTGTGTGGCATGCGTGTGTGTGTGTGTGGCATGCGTGTGTGTGGCATGCGTGCGTGCGTGCGTGAATGAGTATGTGTTTGTGTGTGTGCGCAAATATGTGTTTGTGTGCGCCTGTGTTTGTCTGTGTTAAATAGCATAATAGCTGGTACTCAGAGTTTGCCAACTTAGCCGAATTAGTTCATTAAATTAGACTCCTCCTACGTATTCTCTGTTATTTTTTGGGGGGGACGTTTACTCCTCTTCCTCATCTTCCTCATCTTCCTCCTCTTCCTCCTCTTCCTCCTCTCCCTCCTCATCCTCCTCTTTCTCATCTTCCTCCTCATCCTCATCTTCCTCCTCTTCCTCATACTCCTCCTCTTCCTCCTCTTCCTCCTCTGAAACTAATATCTCCACCAAGAAAAATGGTGGTGAAAAACACATTGTTGTGGAAGTAGTTTGAAAAGTTTTACTTAATTAAAGCAGGTAAATATAATCAAACATTTAAATGGAGTTTAAATATCTGGTTTTGATAGAATATATCAAATGTATTACTTTTGGATTGCCATGAACAAATCACATTATTTAATCACAAATTGATTACAGAAAATAAGGAGGCCTTAGTGAAGTTTAAAATACATTTAAAAAACGTTATTTTATCACAACGTACAGTATTTGGATGACAGGAGGATGTTCATGAAGTCCTCTCTGGGCTGGAAGGGGGGGGGATCACCTTCCCTTGGAGCACCTCTGACCCCAGTCAACAGAGCATACATCATTATACATAAAATAAGTAGGCTACTCTGTTTTTTCCAGGCAGAACCTGAGGATAAAAAAAAACGCTTTTTGGTCACTAATCTGTCCTTCCTCTGAATGACACTGCTGATGACTGGTCATTGATCAACAGGCAAGACGTGCAATTTTTTTTTGGTTCTGAAGCACAGATTAAATGTTTTTTAAAACAATGTCGTTGGCCTATGTTCGTGACCAGATCGAATAAGCAAAGGTTCTTGACATTTTCCGGATTGACTGACCTTCATTTCTCTTTGCTTATTTGCCATAATATGCACTTGGTCTTTTATTAAATAGGGCTATCTTCTGTATACACTCCCCCCCACCCTCCACCGTGTCACAACACAACTGATTTGCTCAACCACATTTAGAAGGAATGAAATTCCACAAATTAACTGTTAAGAAGGCACACCTGTTAATTGAAATGCATTCCAGGTGACTACCCCATGAAGCTGGTTGAGAGAATGCCAAGCGTGTGCAAAGCTGTAATCAAGGCAAAGGGTGGCTACTTTGAAGAATCTAAAATCTAATCTAATCTTAACACTTTTTTTTGGTTACTACATGATTCCTTGTATTATTTCGCAGTTTTGATGTCTTCACTATTATTCTACAATGTAGAAAATAGTGAAAATAAAGAAAAACCCTTGAATGAGTAGGTGTGTCCAATCTTTTGACTGGTACTGTATATACAGGGCGACCATGTCAATCGGGAGCGCACTAAACACCGTGGTTCGAACTAAAAGAGTGGTCTCGTTCTGATTCAATTTGTGCCATGATGAGGTTCGCTGCAAGTGAGAATGCAGTCCGGACCAAAGTCAAGAAAAGAAACAGAGTCACACATTATTATTGGTATGTGACGAAATGCACGAGGTATGTGATGAAATGCACGAGGTATGTGACGAAATGCATGAGGTATGTGATGAAATGCACAAGGTATGTGATGAAATGCACGAGGTATGTGATGAAATGCACGAGGTATGTGTTGAAATGCACGAGGTATGTGATGAAATGCACGAGGTATGTGGTGAAATTCACGAGGTATGTGATGAAATGCACGGGGTATGTGATGAAATGCACGAGGTATGTGATGAAATGCACGAGGTATGTAACGAAATTCACGAGGTATGTGACGAAATGCACGAGGTATGTGATGAAATGCACGAGGTATGTGACGAAATTCACGAGGTATGTGATGAAATGCACGAGGTATGTGGTGAAATTCACGAGGTATGTGATGAAATGCACGGGGTATGTGATGAAATGCACGAGGTATGTGATGAAATGCACGAGGTATGTGATGAAATTCACGAGGTATGTGATGAAATGCACGAGGTATGTGACGAAATGCACGAGGTATGTGACGAAATGCACGAGGTATGTGATGAAATTCACGAGGTATGTGATGAAATGCACGAGGTATGTGATGAAATGCACGAGGTATGTGGTGAAATTCACGAGGTATGTGACGAAATGCACGGGGTATGTGATGAAATGCACGAGGTATGTGATGAAATGCACGAGGTATGTGATGAAATGCACGAGGTATGTGACGAAATGCACGAGGTATGTGATGAAATTCACGAGGTATGTGACGAAATGCACGAGGTATGTGACGAAAATCACGAGGTATGTGACGAAATTCACGAGGTATGTGATGAAATGCACGAGGTATGTGATGAAATTCACGAGGTATGTGATGAAATCCACGAGGTATGTGGTGAAATGCACGAGGTATGTGATGAAATGCACGAGGTATGTGATGAAATGCACGAGGTAAGTGATGAAATGCACGAGGTATGTGATGAAATTCACGAGGTATGTGAATGAAATGCACGAGGTATGTGATGAAATTCACGAGGTATGTGATGAAATGCACGAGGTATGTGATGAAATGCACGAGGTATGTGATGAAATCCACGAGGTATGTGATGAAATGCACGAGGTAAGTGATGAAATGCACGAGGTATGTGATGAAATTCACGAGGTATGTGAATGAAATGCACGAGGTATGTGATGAATACACGAGGTATGCGATGAAATGCACGAGGTATGTGATGAAATGCACGAGGTATGTGATGAAATGCACGCAGCATCATAACTGGAGATCTCTGAAACAGTCTGTGAGTAGCGGTGAATTTATGAGCGTATTCAATGCAGATTAAGGGGAGACGGGGTTAAGGTCCTACCGGGGTTATAGGCTACTGAATATAGACTATTCATGGTTAGGGGAGAAGGGGTTATAGACTACTGAATATAGACTATTCATGGTTAGGGGAGAAGGGGTTATAGACTATTCATGGTTAGGGGAGAAGGGGTTATAGACTATTCATGGTTAGGGGAGAAGGGGTTATAGACTATTCATGGTTAGGGGAGAAGGGGTTATAGACTATTCATGGTTAGGGGAGAAGGGGTTATAGACTATTCATGGTTAGGGGAGAAGGGGTTATAGACTATTCATGGTTAGGGGAGAAGGGGTTATAGACTATTCATGGTTAGGGGAGAAGAGGATATAGACTACTGAATATAGACTATTCATGGTTAGGGGAGAAGGGGTTATAGATTACTAAATATAGACTATTCATGGTTAGGGGAGAAGGGGTTATAGGCTATTGAATATAGATTATTCACGTTGCAGTTAGAGCAGCTATTGTACTGTTTCCACCCTCATGTAGTTGGAAACCAAAGCGAAAGTGTTATGAAGATTGGGACAAGTGATCGTTCATGATAATCATAAATGTGCATTTTTGTCAATAAACGAATGACTTGCACGGACACGTAGTTATGTTTAGGAATTTTAGGTAGTTTGACATTTGGGCAACATGAAACCAACTGGACCAAATGAAAAAAATCGAACAATATACAATATACTTTTTTTCCTGATCAATATACACACAATACCCCATAATGACAAAGCAAAAACAGGTTTTTAGAAAACATAAATACCTTATTTACATAAGTATTCAGACCCTTTGAGACTTGAAAAATACAATATAACAAATAATCAAACTCTGATTCGCTCAGTTCTCTCTGTGGGTCTAACCCCAATAAGTTCTGGAAAATGGTTAAAGACCTGGAGAATAAACCCTCCTCCTCACAGCTGCCCATGTCCCTTAATGTTGATGATATGGTTGTTATGATGTGGTTGTTACTGACAAGAATCACCACTTCATTAAGTCAGGATTCCTGTTTGACTCAGCCATGCCTCCTTGCCCATCCAACATTTCCTCATCTCCCACCCCTTCTAATGCAACTATCCCCGATGCTTCTCCCTCTTTTTTCCCCTGCCCCGCTACAAAGTTTCTCCCTGCAGTCAGTCACTGAGTCTGAGGTGCTAAAGGAGCTCCTGAAACTCGACCCCCCCAAAAAATCTGGGTCAGATGGTTTAGACCCTTTCTTCTTTGCTCCCATCATCGCAAAGCCTGTCTCTGACCTTTATAGCCTGTCTCTCCTCTCTGGGGAGGTTCCCATTGCTTGGAAGGCAGCCTCGGTGGATCCTTTATTTAAAGGGGGAGATCAAGCTGATCCTAACTGTTATAGGCCTATTTTTATTTGGCCCTGTTTATCAAAAGTGTTGGAAAAACTTGTCAATAATCAACTGACTGGCTATCTTGATGTCTATAGTATTCTCTCTGGTATGCAATCTGGTTTCCGCTCAGGTTACGGATGTGTCATTGCAACCTTAAAGGTCCTCAATAATGTCGTTTATTAATAATGTAATGTTCTTAATAAAATAAAATAATAAATTAATAAAATAATGTTCTTTCCCCCCTCTGATAACCAGGTGGTGAATCGCATCTCTGCATGTCTGGCAGACATATCAGTGTGGATGACGGATCACCACCTCAAGCTGAACCTCGGCAAGACGGAGCTGCTCTTCCTCCCGGGGAAGGACTGCCCGTTCCATGATCTCGCCATCACGGTTGACAACTCCATTGTGTCCTCCTCCCAGAGTGCTAAGAACCTTGGCGTGATCCTGGACAACACCCTGTCGTTCTCAACTAACATCAAGGCGGTGACCCGTTCCTGTAGGTTCATGCTCTACAACATTCGCAGAGTACGACCCTGCCTCACGCAGGAAGCGGCGCAGGTCCTAATCCAGGCACTTGTCATCTCCCGTCTGGATTACTGCAACTCGCTGTTGGCTGGGCTCCCTGCCTGTGCCATTAAACCCCTACAACTCATCCAGAACGCCGCAGCCCGTCTGGTGTTCAACTTTCCCAAGTTCTCTCACGTCACCCCGCTCCTCCGCTCTCTCCACTGGCTTCCAGTTGAAGCTCGCATCCGCTACAAGACCATGGTGCTTGCCTACGGAGCTGTGAGGGGAACGGCACCTCCGTACCTTCAGGCTCTGATCAGGCCCTACACCCAAACAAGGGCACTGCGTTCATCCACCTCTGGCCTGCTCGCCTCCCTACCTCTGAGGAAGTACAGTTCCCGCTCAGCCCAGTCAAAACTGTTCGCTGCTCTGGCACCCCAATGGTGGAACAAACTCCCTCACGACGCCAGGTCAGCGGAGTCAATCACCACCTTCCGGAGACACCTGAAACCCCACCTCTTTAAGGAATACCTAGGATAGGATAAAGTAATCCTTCTAACCCCCCTCCCCTTAAAAGAGTTAGATGCACTATTGTAAAGTGGTTGTTCCACTGGATATCATAAGGTGAATGCACCAATTTGTAAGTCGCTCTGGATAAGAGCGTCTGCTAAATGACTTAAATGTAAATGTAAATGTAAATGTCACCATTGCCCTTGGTTAATGTTGTGCTGCTATTTTTATTGACTTGGCCAAAGCTTTTGATACGGTAGACCATTACATTATTTTGGGCCGGCTAATGAATATTGGTGTCTCTGAGGGGTCTTTGGCCTGGTTTGCTAACTACCTCTCTTAAAGAGTGCAGTGTATAAAGTCAGAACATCTGCTGTCTCAGCCACTGCCTGTCACCAAGGGAGTACCCCAAGGCTCGATCCTAGGCCCCACGCACCTCTCATTTTACATCAACAACATAGCTCAGGCAGAAGGAAGCTCTCTCATCTATATATATGTGAAAGTGATACATTCTTATACTCAGCTGGCCCCTCCCCGGCTGTTGTGTTAAATGTTCTACAACAAAGCTTTCTTAGTGTTCAACAAGTTTTCTCTACCCTTAACCTCCAAAACAAAGGTAATGGTAGTCAAGGTACTTGGGAGTATGGCTAGACGGTACACTGTACTTCTCTCAACACATTTCAAAGCTGCAGGCTAAAGTTAAATCTAGACTTGGTTTTCACTATCGTAATTACTCCTCCTTCACCCCCAGCTGCCAAACGAACCCTGATTCAGATGACCATCCTACCCATGCTAGATTATAAAGACATAATTTATAGATCGGCAGGTAAGGGTGCTCTCGAGCGGCTAGATGTTCTTTACCATTCTGCCATCAGATGTGCTACCAATGCTCCGTATAGTACACATCACTGTACTCTATACTCCTCTGTTACCTGGTCATCTCTGTATACCGGTCACAAGACCCACTGGTTGATGCTTATTTATAAAACCCTCTTAGGCCTTACTCCCACCTATCTGAGATATCTACTGCAGCCCTCATCCTCCACATACAACACCCGTTCTGACAGTCACAGTCTGTTAAGGTCCCCAAAGCACACACATCCATGGGTCGATTTCCTTTTCAGTTCGCTGCAGCTCGCGACTGGAACGAGCTGCAAAGAACACTCAAACTTTAAAGTTTTATCTCCATCTCTTCATTCAAAGACTCAATCATGGACACTCTAACTGACAGTTGTGGCTGCTTGCGTGATGTATTGTTTTCTCTACCTTCTCTACCGACCAATAATGTTTGTACCATGTTTTGTTTTTACCATGTTGTGTTGCTACCATGTTGTAGTCATGTTGTGTTGCTACCATACTGTGTTGTCATGTGTTGCTGCCTTGCTATGTTGTCATCTTAGGTCTCTCTTTATGTAGTGTTGTGTTGTTGTGTTTCGTCCTATATTTATATTTATTTTATAATCCCAGGCCCCCGTCCCCGCAGGAGGCCTTTTGCCTTTTGGTAGGCCGTCATTGTAAATAAGAATTTGTTCTTAATTGACTTGCCAAGTTAAATAAAGTTGAAATTAAACAAAACAAACAACTGTGAAAACTCTCTTAGAGAGCTGTTAGCTGGCGTTAGCTAGCTACTTTTCATCACTCTGATCTCAGACAAAAAGCTGTAGCTTTTGATTGGAAGCAGATAATTATGTTTTGGTTCCAGATTTGAATAGCCGTAGAGGAAGATTGCATATGCTCTATCTAGTTGGAAAGTTGACATAATGTCCAATGTTTATAAAAAAGTTAGCAAAAATGTTGTTGATGCGGTTACTAAAACAGCTGTATCGTTAGATTGGTAGAATAGCAGAGAAGTAGAGGAAGATTTCATGCACTTAAACGTGTTGTCTAACTTGATGGGAAGGTGGTCAAAGTAGTTGATTTGTGTCAAAAGCTGCATTGTTGCATTCACAGTAAATAGAATGTTGGAAGTCATGGTGTCACAATGGAAGCTTTAGAAGCTTTAGAATGTTGGAAGTCATGGTGTCACAATGGAAGCTTTAGAATGTTGGAAGTCATGGAAGCTTTAGAATGTTGGAAGTCATGGTGTCACAATGGAAGCTTTAGAATGTTGGAAGTCATGGTGTCACAATGGAAGCTTTAGAATGTTGGGAAGTCATGGAAGCTTTAGAATGTTGGAAGTCATGGTGTCACAATGGAAGCTTTAGAATGTTGGAAGTCATGGTGTCACAATGAAAGCTTTAGAATGTTGGAAGTCATGGTGTCACAATGGAAGCTTTAGAATGTTGAAGAAATCTCATGAAAGTGAATTAAGTTGAATAGGTTTAACCCCCTAGAGTCGATGTCTGTGCCCCCGTGGAAATCGAATTAGCATAATAACAAAAATCGCCATACAAATCCGTCAGTTTAATCATTGGTTGTGTCTCAATCCACTGCATCCACCGATGTCGCACTTCCGCATCTGCGGTGGAAGGTGACAGAGCTAGAGCGGTGTTTGTCAGATCAAGAGACATCCCCCAAAAATTGGTCTTCTAAAGAAAAAACTTGAAAAACTATTATGACCTCACAAGCATCTTGGTCTGCCAACTTCTGTCTGTAGCGTCTGAACAGTTTGGGCTACACACCCCTTTCTTCCCCTCTGGAAAGGTGAGACTCTCATGAACATGTCGGTTGTTTTTGCTCTAGGATGACCACATGCCTCACAAGACTTGTCTGAATGTTCCCCGGTACCAGTTTAAAACAATTATGGAGGTATATATTGAGATTGTTTAGTGCCAAAAATAAGAGGTACTATGTTAATTAAATAAACTCAGCAAAAAAAGAAACGTCCTCTCACTGTCAACTGCGTTTATTTTCATCAAACTTAACATGTGTAAATATTTGTATGAACATAACAAGATTCAACAACTGAGACATAAACTGAACAAGTTCCACAGACATGTGACTAACATAAATGGAATAATGTGTCCCTGAACAAAGGGGGAGGAGGGGTCAAAATCAAAAGTAACAGTCAGTATCTGGTGTGGCCACCAGCTGCATTAAGTACTACAGTGCATCTCCTTCTCATGGACTGCACCAGATTTGCCAGTTCTTGCTGTGAGATGTTAACCCACTCTTCCACCAAGGCACCTGCAAGTTCCTGAACATTTCTGGAGGGAATGGCCCTAGCCCTCACCCTCCGATCCAACAGGTCCCAGACGTGCTCAATGGGATTGAGATCCGGGCTCTTCGCTGGCCATGGCAGAACATTGACATTCCTGTCTTGCAGGAAATCCCGCACCGAATGAGCAGTATGGCTGGTGGCGTTGTCATGCTGGAGGGTCATGTCAGGATGAGCCTGCAGGAAGGGTACCACATGAGGGAGGAGGACGTCTTCCCTGTAATGCACAGAGTTGAGATTTCCTGCAATGACAACAAGCTCAGTCCGATGATGCTGTGACACACCGCCCCAGACCATGATGGACTCTCCACCTCCAAATCAATCCCGCTCCAGAGTACAGGCCTCAGTGTAACGCTCATTCCTTCGACGATAAACGCAAATCCGACCATCACCCCTGGTGAGACAAAAACGCGACTCGTCAGCGAAGAGCACTTTTTGCCAGTCCTGTCTAGTCCAGCGACTGTGGATTTGTGCCCACAGGCAACGTTGTTGCCGGTGATGTCTGGTGAGGACCTGCCTTACAACAGGCCCACAAGCCCTCAGTCCAGCCTCTCTCAGCCAATCGCGGACAGTCTGAGCACTGATGGAGGGATTGTGCGTTCCTGGTGTAACTCAGGCAGTTGTTGTTGCCATCCTGTACCTGTCCCACAGGTGTGATGTTCGGATGTCCCAATCCTGTACAGGTGTTGTTACACGTGGACTGCCACTGCGAGGACGATCAGCTGTCCATCCTGTCTCCCTGTAGCGCTGACTCACAGTACGGACATTGTAATTTATTGACCTGGCCACATCTGCAGTCCTCATGCCTCCTTGCAGCATGCCTAAGTTCACGCAGATGAGCAGCGACCCTGGACATCTTTCTTTTGGTGTTTTTCAGAGTCCGTAGAAATGCCTCTTTAGTGTCCTAAGTTTCCATAACTGTGACCTTAATTGCCCACCATCTGTAAGCTGTTAGTGTCTTAACGACCGTTCCACAGGTGCATGTTCATTAATTGTTTATGGTTCATTGAACAAGCATGGGAAACAGTGTTTAAACCCTTTACAATGAAGATCTGTGAAGTTATTTGGATTTGTACCAATTATCTTTGAAAGACAGGGTCCTGAAAAAGCGACGTTTATTTATTTTCTGAATTTACATGTAAAAAGAAAATGATATTGTTTCCTGATTTTTCTTATATCTCTCAGACAGACACTTCAGAACAAACTTCCTTTTGATTTTGTTTTGGGACTATCTGTTGTTCCATGTAGTGAATATGTGTTTGTATGGGCAAATGGTTCAAAAAAAATATTGGGGTATACTTCAAGGGGTCTTGAAGTCCTCCGGCTTAGACTGTAATGGGTTAGTCGAATCGTCTAAAAAGTCTAACTAGTATCAACAAGTTGTATAGAAGTACACTATTAATGACTGCATGTTATCAAGTCTGAAGGGGAGGAGGATGAGGAGGGGAGAAGAAGGGGGGAGGATGAGAGGGAGGGTGAGATGGGAAAGAAGAAAGCGATGGTATGGAATCACACATCCAACAATTTCTTTTGTGATTTTTCTGATGCATTTTTAACATAGACAATTCGATTGTGGGTTAGAGGCATTGTGACTTTTAAAAGCAATGGTCTTGCATTCGTGAAGGTCCCATTTACTATAAATTCTACGTATGTTGACTCAATCAGAAATTGTCTTTAAAAGCGGCAATGGCTATAAACTGTGATCATATGAATCCCGCCCATAGATACTGTATGAGCATAAAAGGAAAACCAATCTGATATTTGCTAAAATAATCATAAATGAGGGAAACAGACAGCCATGTCTGTCCCATTTAACAGTCAGTGGATGAAGCGATAGCAGAACTGATATCTATTGTCTCAGATACTATCTCTTATCTTATAGAGGAACCATACAATGTCCTTCAGCTGTCTGCGATGCTATCGCCTCTCCCGTCCTTCCTCTCCTCTCCTCTTCTCCCTCGCTCCGTATGGATTCTCTGAAGAACGACAGAGTCAAACATGAAGAAGGGAGAGGAGAGAAAGGGGAGAGAGAATGTCAGGGAGTTGGGCAAGGTGTGTTCTTTTTTCCCCCCTTCTGTTCAATCTCTTTTATGTTGTTCATTCTTTCATTCTCAGGCTTGTGACAATGTTTTTTAAAATGCGGTTAAAAAAGACTGGACAAATAACATTACCTCTAGAAAGGGACCCTCAGGCCAACGCAGGCACACACGCATGGCATGTGAGGGAAACAGACACGAACACACTAAGAGGTTTTCAAAACTCTCCTCGGGCCTACCCAGCCGTTCCATGTATTGGATCTCTTCCTAGCACGCGTGACTCAACTTGTCAACGGATCATCAAGCCCTTGAATAGTTGAATCAGGTGTTTAGGGCTACAACAATATTGTGAAACTTCTGGGAGTCCCGGAGGAGTGGTTGGAAAACCAACTAAGTAAGCTTTAACAAATAAAATCAATTGTATTAGTGACATGCTCCGAATACAACAGGTGTAGACCTTACAGTGAAATGCTGAATACAACAGGTGTAGACCTTACAGTGAAATGCTGAATACAACAGGTGTAGACCTTACAGTAAAATGCTTACTTGAGAGCACCTAAACAACAATGCAGTATAAAAAAAATACGGATAAGAATAAGAAATGAAAGTAACAAGTAATTAAAGAGCAGCAGTAGAATAACAGTGGCGAGACTTTATACAGGGGCCATGTTCTGTTATAATCTCCACCCGGCACAGCCAGAAGAGGACTGGCCACCCCTCATAGCCTGGTTCCTCTCTAGGTTTCTTCCTAGGTTTTGGCCTTTCTAGGGAGTTTTTCCTAGCCACCGTGCTTCTACACCTGCATTGCTTGCTGTTTGGGGTTTTAGGCTGGGTTTCTGTACAGCACTTTGAGATATCAGCTGATGTACAAAGGGCTATATAAATAAATTTGATTTGAGGGGGGTGCTGATACAGAGTCAATGTGCGGGGTCACCGGTTAGTTGAGGTAGTATGTACATGTATGTAGAGTTATTGAAGTGACTATGCATAGATGACAACTGAGAGTTGCAGGGGTGTAAAGAGGGGGGGGGGGGGCATTGCGGGCGGCAGGTAGCCTAGTGGTTAGAGCGTTGGACTAGTAACTGAAATCTGTCAGTCTGTAACGCGCTTCCTCCTTCTCCTCATCAGAAGAGGAGTAGCATGGATTTGACCAACGTGCAGCGGGTTTTGAATACATCATGAAACTTTATTTACAAGACAAAACTAAACACACGAAGAACACTTGAATATTTTACAAAACAACAAAACGAAGAAGACAGACCTGAACGAGAGTACTTACATAAAACACGAAGAACGCACGGACAGGGAAAACAGACTACACAAAAACTGAACAAACGCTACAGTCCCGTGTGGTACGACAAGGACACAGGAGACAATCACCCACAAACAAACAGTGAGAACAACCTACCTTAATATGACTCTCAATTAGAGGAAAACGCAAAACACCTGCCTCTAATTAAGAGCCATACCAGGCAACCCAAAACCAACATAGAAACAGCAAACATAGACTGCCCACCCAAAACTCACGCCCTGACCATCACACACATACAAAACAACAGAAAACAGGTCAGGAACGTGACACAGTCAGCTATAGGGCAGATTTTTTATTTTATTTTTTTATAACGTTTCCAAGGTAAACGGACTATTTCTCAGGCCCAGATCGTAGAATATGCATATAATTTACAGATTAGGATAGAAAACACTCCAAAGTTTCCAAAACTGTCAAAATATTGTCTGTGAGTATAACATAACTGATTTTGCAGGCGAAAACCTGAGAAAATCCAACCCGGAAGTGCATATTTTTTTTTATCCCTGTTTCATTGCCTGCCCCTCTTCCATTTAAAGGGGTATCAACCAGAGTCCTTTTCCAATGGCTTCCTCAGGCTGTGACCAGGCTTTAGACATAGTTTCAGGCTTTTATTTTGAAAAATGAGCGAGATTTTTCAAAACGAGTCAGGTGTCCTTTGATTAGTTCCTGCGCGCGAGAGGGGTAGCTCGACATTTTCTTTCTCTCTTTTATTGAATAGGTTACCGTCCGGTTGAAATATTATCGATTATGTATGTTAAAAACAACCTGAGGATTGATTATAGAAAACGTTTGACATGTTTCTACGAACATTACGGATACTTTTTGGAATTTTCTTCTGCCTTTCAGGACCGGAACGAGCCTGTGGTTTTCTGAACATAACGCGCAACCCAAATGGAGTTTTTTTGTTATAAAATTAATCTTTATTGAACAAAAATAACATTTATTGTGTAACTGGGAGTCTCGTGAGTACAAACATCCGAAGATTATGAAAGGTAAGCGATGAATTTTATTGCTTTTCTGACTTTCGTGACCAAGCTAATTTAAGGCTAGCTGTTCTAGCATTGATTGATACACTCACAAACGCTTGGATTGCTTTCTCTGTAAAGCATATTTTCAAAATCTGACACGATAGGTGGGTTAACAACAAGCTAAGCTGTGTTTGGGTATATTTCACTTGTGATTCCATGATTATAAATATTTTTTGTGTTATTTTTGAATTTGGTGCTCTGCAATTCAGCGGTTGTTTACGAAAATTATCCCGTAATCGGGATCTGTGCGGCAAGAAGTTAACCTTTTCTCAATAGGGGGGCGCCATTTCGACTTTGTAAAGATTCGTTCCCAAATTAAACTGCCTCGAACTCAATTCTTGCTCGTACAATATGCATATTATTATTACTATTGGATAGAAAACACTCTCTAGTTTCTAAAACCGTTTGAATTATATCTGTGAGTAAAACAGAACTCATTTTGCAGCAAACTTCCTGTCAGGAAGTGAGAAATCTGAAATCGGGCACTCTGTTCCAGGGTCAGTTTATTAATTTGCATGTAATCTATGGGTCGACATGCACTGCATACGCCTTCCCCTAGATGTCAGTAAGCAGTGAGAATTGGAATGGGGTGTCTAGGTAGATCTGAGGCCGTACAAAAGCTCTTGGAACCGGGTGTGCAGTCTTTTCAACGTTCGTCATGGCGCAAGACAGACCTCAGGATTGCATTCTGAAAAGCTCTCGTTATAGGCGTTAGATATATCCGGCTCTGATTTTATTCGATATAGGTGTTAAAAACATCATAATGTAGTTATTTTAAACCGAGTTATATCAGTTTATATCAGTATATTGCGATTTTCTGTATTTTATTTGTGCTGCGTTATGGTGAGTTGGACACGTCTTCGCCACATGGCTAATGTTTGCTGCTAATTCCAAAGTTGAAGACGACAATCTACAACCGAGCAACGATTATTCTGGACAAAGGACAACTTGCACAAGATTCTGATGGAAGCTCATCAAATAGTAAGAACTATTTATGATGTTAATTCGTATTTCTGTTGAAAAATGTTAAACTATTATTCCGCCATTAATTTCGGTGCGGTCTCGCTTTAACGCACGCTGTATGTCGTAGTAACGTTAATTAAAAAAATATAACACAGCGGTTGCATTAAGAACTAATGTATCTTTCATTTGCTGTCCAACCTGTATTTTTTAGTCAAGTTTATGATTAGTTATTGATTAGATTAGGTGCCTCTCCCAAGATTTCTCCCGACATTTTGTTTGCAGTTTGGCTACTATTCTCATTGTCTAACCACGATTTGTGCCGCTAAATATGCATATTTTCGAACAAACCATATATGTATTGTGTAATATGATGTTATAGGACTGTCATCTGATGAAGTTTTGAGAAGGTTAGTGAAAAGTTTAATATCTTTTGCTGGTTTATTCGCTATCGCTAACGTGCATGAATCAATGCTGCTGTGTGGTTGGCTATTGTAGTAAGCTAATATAATGCTATATTGTGTTTTCGCTGTAAAACACTTAAAAAATCTGAAATATTGGCTGGATTCACAAGATGTTTGTCTTTCATTTGCTGTACGCTGTGTATTTTTCATAAATGTTTTATGATGAGTATTTAGGTAATTCACGTTGGTCTCTGTAGTTATTCTAGCTGCTTTGGTGAGATTTTGTGATGGTGGCTGCAATGTAAAACTATGATTTATACCTGAAATATGCACATTTTTCGAACAAAACATATGCTATACAATAAATATGTTATCAGACTGTCATCTGATGAAGTTGTTTCTTGGTTAGTGACTATTTATATCTTTATTTGGTCGAATTTGTGATAGCTACCTATGCAGTAAAAAAATGGTGGAGAAAAAAAAGTTGGGTCTTTTGCTATCGTGGTTAGCTAATAGAAATACATATTGTGTCTTCCCTGTAAAACATTTTAAAAATCAGAAATGATGGCTGGATTCACAAGATGTGTATCTTTCATCTGGTGTCTTGGACTTGTGATTTCATGATATTTAGATGCTAGTATTTACTTGTGGCGCTATGCTAGGCTATGCTAGTCAGCTTTTTTACTGATGAGGGTGCTCCCGGATCCGTGATGAGTACCAAGTAAAAGTTAAATCCTCATTACATGTTCTATTGTACGTGTGCGTTTATGCTTACATAAGCCACATGCCAAGGGAAAGAACCAAGTATCCTGGTAGGCTGCAACCTGTTCAGAATGAGTCTGACGTCATCAGATCATTTCCAGGTCGATGCCTGGAGGTCAGTAAGAAGTTCTGTCAACTTCAAGACATGTGTTAAGGGGACCTGCAGCAGTTTTACTACACGTCAATGTATCTTACACCATTGTAGCGACAATAGGTATGAAGGAGTCTATTTCATAGCTACAGTTGAAGTCGGAAGTTTAGATACACTTAGGTTGGAGTGATTAAAACTTTTCAACCACTCCACAAATGTCTTGTTAACATACCTTAGTTTTGGCAAGTCGGTTGGGACATCTACTTTGTGCATGACACAAGTCATTTTTCCAACAATTGTTTACAGACAGATTATTTCACTTATAGTTCACTCTATTGCAATTGCAGTGGGTCAGACGTTTACATAAACTAAGTTGACTGTGCCTTCAAACAACTTGGAAAATTTCAGAAAATGATGTCATGGCTTTAGAAGCTTCTGATAGGCTAATTGACATCATTTGAGTCAATTGGAGGTGTACCTGTGGGTGTATTTCAAGGCCTACCTTCAAACTCAGTGCCTCTTTGCTTGACATCATGGGAAAATTTAAATAAATCAGCCAAGACCTCAGAAATGTTTTTTTAGACCTCCACAAGTCTGGTTCACCCTTGGGAGCAATTTCCAAATGCCTGAAGGTACCACGTTTATCTGTACAAACAATTGTACGCACGTATAAACACCATGGGACCACGCAGCTGTCATACCGCTCTGGAAGTAGATGTATTCTGTCTCCTAGAGATGAACGTACTTTGGTGCAAAAAGTGCAAATAAATCACAGAACAACAGCAAAGGACCTTGTGAAGATGCTGGAGGAAACGGGTACAAAAGTATCTATATCAACAGTAAAACGAGTCCTATATCGACATAACCTGAAAGGCCGCTCAGCAAGGAAGAAGCCACTGCTCCAAAACCGCCATAAAAAAGCCAGACTACGGTTTGCAATTGCACATGGGGACAAAGATCATACTTTATGCAGAAATGTCCTCTGATCTGATGAAACATAAATAGAACTGTTTGGCCATAATGACCATCATTATGTTTGGAGGAAAAAGGGGGAGGCTTGCAAGCCGAGGAACACCATCCCAACCGTGAAGCACGGGGGTGGCAGCATCATGGTGTGGGGATGCTTTGCTGCAGGAGAAAATGGTGCATTTCAGAAAATAGATGGCTTCATGTGGAGGGAAAATTATGTGGATATATTGAAGCAACATCTCAAGACATCAGTCAGGAAGTTAAAGCTTGGTCGCAAATGGGTCTTCCAAATGGACAATGACCCCAAGCATACTTCCAAAATTGTAAGAAAATGGCTTAAGGACAGCAAAGTCAAGGTATTGGAGTGGCCATCACAAAGCACTGACCTCAATCCTATAGAACATTTGTGGGCAGAACTGAAAAAGTGTGTGCGAGCAAGGAGGCCTACAAACCTGACTCAGTTACACCAGTTCTGTCAGGAGGAATGGGCCAAAATTCACCCAACTTATTGTGGGAAGCTTGTGGAAGGCTACCTGAAACGTTTGACGCAAGTTATAAAATTTGAAGGCTATGCTACCAAATACTAATTGAGTGTAAGTAAACTTTTGACCCACTGAGAATGTGATGAAAGAAATAAAAGCTGAAAATAAATAATTCTCTCTTCTATTATTCTGACATTTCACATTCTTAAAACAAAGTGGTGAACCTAACTGACCTAAGACAGGACATTTTTACTGTGATTAAATGTCAGGAATTTTGAAAACTGAGTTTAAATGTATTTGGCTAAGGTGTATGTAAACTTCCAACTTCAACTGTATGCTATCCACAGAGGAGCACGTCACGCACTGGACCAGGAGTATGCGGTGTGATCACGGTTCATGACTTCTAATATCTCTCCTCCTTAATGGAGCGTTCTATTTATTAGTGGCATGTGTGTTGACCATCAGAAAAGTGTTTTGTAGATTCACTTACACATGTTGCAACCTGAGTGACTACTAACTCCTGTGTTGCTATTATCAATAGCAATTTGACTTGTGTGACATCCGGTGATTTTGCAGAGAGCCACATCAATTTACAGAAATACTCATAATAAACATTGATAAAACATACAAGTATTATACATGGAACTTTAGATAAACCTCTCCTTAATGCTCCTTAATGCAACCGCTGTGTCAGATTTCCAAAAAACTTTACGGAAAAAGCACACCATGCTATAATCTGAGTACAGCGCTCAGAGCCCAAAACAACCATTAAGATATCCGCCATGTTGAGGAGTCAACAGATGTCAGAATAGCATTATGAATATTCACTTTCCATTGATGATCTTCATCAGAATGCACTCACAGGATTCCCAGTTCGACAATAAATGACTGATTTGTTCCATAGAGTTCCATAAAGTTAATCATTTATGTCCAAATAGCCACTTGTTGTTAGCGTGTTCAGCCCAGTAATCCATATTCATGAGGCGCGAGCACTACATCCAGACAAAAACTCAAAAAGTTTCGTTACAGGTCGTAGAAACATGTCAAACGATTTATGGAATCAATCTTTAGGATGTTTTTAACATAAAACTTCAATAATGTTCCAAGCGGAGAATTCCATTGTCTGTAGAAAAGCACTGGAACGAGAGATAACTCTGTCGGGACTGTGCGTCACGAGCCTTAGACACTCTGCCAGACACCTGACTCCTTCAGCTCCCATTCCCCCCTCCTTTATAGCAGAAGCCTGAAACAAGTTTCTGTAGACGGTTGACATCTTGTGGAAGCCTTAGGAAGTGCAACTTGACCCCATAGACACTGTGTATTTGGTAGGCCAAGCTTTAAAAAACTACAAACTTCAGATTTCCCACTTCCTGGTTGGATTTCTCTCAGGTTTTTGCTTGCCATATGACTTCTGTTATACTCATGGACATCATTCAAACAGTTTTAGAAACTTCAGGGTGGTTTCAATCCAATACTACTAATAATATGCATATCTTAGCATCTGGGACAGAGTAGCAGGCAGTTTACTCTGGGCACGCATTTCATCCAAAAGTGAAAATGCTGCCCCCTATCCCAAACAGGTTTTAAGGAATATTGCATCTAAAATTCCATGCATAACAGTTGTATATTTTAGCAATGTTTATTATGAGTATTCCGGTAAATTGATGTGGATCTATATTTCTGCTTTTTGTGAATCCTCTCTTTGGCTGGAATTATTCTGTGAATAGGCACTCACCTAACATAATCGTTTGGTTTGCTTTCGTCGTAAAGCTTTTTTGAAATCGGACACTGTGGCTGGTTTTACAACAAGTGTATCTTTAAAATGATGTAAAATACATGTATGTTTGAGGAATTTTAATTATGGGATTTCTGTTGTTTTGAATTTGGCGCCCTGCAGTTTCACTGGCTGTTGAAGAGGTGGGACGCTACCGTCTCACGTACCCTAGAGAGGTTAAATGTTCTCCCTGTTGCAGCTTCTCGTCTACCAGCGTCAATCCTTACAGAATGCTGACACCACTATACGAAGCATTAGGGAGGCATCAGGCTCCCACGCATCAGCTTGCTCGCCATGCTCCCATTGTCATGTTGTCTTTGATCATGTCTTGTCCCTGTGCTTCCCTCTGCTGGTCTTATTAGGTTCTTTCTCTTTCTCTCTCTCTATCGTTCCGTTCATGCTCCCAGCTGTTTCTCATTCTCCCTACGACCTCATTTACTCTTTCACACCTGTCCCCTATTTTGCCCTCTGATTAGAGTCCCTATTTCTCCCTCTGTTTTCCGCTCCTGTCCTTGTCGGATTCTTGTTTGATGTTTGCAGTTTCTGTGTCCTTGTTCCGCCCTGTCGTGTTCTTTTGCCTTCTTCAGATGCTGCGTGTGAGCAGGTGTCTATGTCAGCTACGGTCTGTGCCTTCCTGAAGCGACCTGCAGTCTGTGGTCGCGTCTCCAGTCGTTCCTCTCTATTGACGAGAGGATTTCAGTTTCCTGTTTTGGATTACCATTGATTTATATCCAGGAGAATCATTATTTGTTTTATACTGGAATAAAGACTCTGTTACTATTACGTCGCTTTTGGGTCCTCATTCATCTGCATAACAGAAGAATCCGACCAAGATGGACCCAGCGACTACGGATTCTCTCAACACTGCCGTCAAGTTCCAGGGAGCAATACTCGGCAGACACGAGCAGGAATTGTCTGCTGCTCGTCATGCCGTTGAGACCCTGGCCACTCAGGTCTCCGACCTGTCAGGACAGTTTCAGAGTCTTCGTCTCGTGCCACCAGCTACTTCCTGGTCTTCCGAGTCTCCGGAACCTAGGGTTAATAACCCACCATGTTACTCTGGGCAGCCCACTGAGTGTCGCTCCTTTCTCACCCAGTGTGATATTGTGTTCTCTCTCCAGCCCAACACATACTCAAGAGAGAGAGCTCGGATCGCTTACGTCATATCACTCCTTACTGGTCGGGCTCGGGAGTGGGGCACAGCTATCTGGGAGGCTAGGGCTGAGTGTTCTAACGTTTATCAGAACTTTAGAGAGGAGATGATACGGGTTTTTGATCGTTCAGTTTTTGGGAAGGAGGCTTCCAGGGCCCTGGCTTCCCTATGTCAAGGTGATCGATCCATAACGGATTACTCTATAGAGTTTCGCACTCTGGCTGCATCCAGTGACTGGAACGAGCCGGCGTTGCTCGCTCGTTTTCTGGAGGGACTCCACGCTGAGGTTAAGGATGAGATTCTCTCCCGGGAGGTTCCTTCCAGCGTGGACTCTTTGATTGCACTCGCCATCCGCATAGAACGACGGGTAGATCTTCGTCACCGAGCTCGTGAAAGAGAGCTCGCGTTAACGGTGTTTCCCCTCTCCGCATCTCAACCATCTCCTCCCACCGGCTCAGAGACTGAGCCCATGCAGCTGGGAGGTATTCGCATCTCGACTAAGGAGAGGGAACGGAGAATCACCAACCGCCTTTGCCTCTATTGCGGTTCTGCTGGACATTTTGTCATGTCATGTCCAGTAAAAGCCAGAGCTCATCAGTAAGCGGAGGGCTACTGGTGAGCGCTACTACTCAGGTCTCTCCATCAAGATCCTGTACTACCTTGTCGGTCCATCTACGCTGGACCGGTTCGGCTGCTTCCTGCAGTGCCTTGATAGACTCAGGGGCTGAGGGTTGTTTTATGGACGAAGCATGGGCTCGGAAACATGACATTCCCCTCAGACAGTTAGGGAAGCCCACGCCCATGTTCGCCTTAGATGGTAGTCTTCTCCCCAGTATCAGATGTGAGACACTACCTTTAACCCTCACAGTATCTGGTAACCACAGTGAGACCATTTCCTTTTTGATTTTTCGTTCACCTTTTACACCTGTTGTTTTGGGTCATCCCTGGCTAGTATGTCATAATCCTTCTATTAATTGGTCTAGTAATTCTATTCTATCCTGGAACGTTTCTTGTCATGTGAAGTGTTTAATGTCTGCTATCCCTCCTGTGTCTTCTGTCCCCTCTACTCAGGAGGAACCTGGTGATTTGACAGGAGTGCCGGAGGAATATCATGATCTGCGCACGGTCTTCAGTCGGTCCAGAGCCAGCTCCCTTCCTCCTCACCGGTCGTATGATTGTTGTATTGATCTCCTTCCGGGGACCACTCCCCCTCGGGGTAGACTATACTCTCTGTCGGCTCCCGAACGTAAGGCTCTCGAGGATTATCTGTCTGTTTCTCTCGACGCCGGTACCGTGGTGCCTTCTTCCTCTCCCGCCGGAGCGGGATTTTTCTTTGTTAAGAAGAAGGACGGTACTCTGCGCCCCTGCGTGGATTATCGAGGGCTGAATGACATAACGGTTAAGAATCGTTATCCGCTTCCCCTTATGTCGTCAGCCTTCGAGATTTTGCAGGGAGCCAGGTGCTTTACTAAGTTGGACCTTCGTAACGCTTACCATCTCGTACGCATCAGAGAGGGGGACGAGTGGAAAACGGCGTTTAACACTCCGTTAGGGCATTTTGAATACCGGGTTCTGCCGTTCGGTCTCGCTAATGCTCCAGCTGTCTTTCAGGCATTAGTTAATGATGTACTGAGAGACATGCTGAACATTTTTGTTTTCGTTTACCTTGACGATATCCTGATTTTTTCACCGTCACTCGAGATTCATGTTCAGCACGTTCGACGTGTACTCCAGCGCCTTTTAGAGAATTGTCTCTACGTGAAGGCTGAGAAGTGCGCCTTTCATGTCTCCTCTGTCACTTTTCTCGGTTCTGTTATTTCCGCTGAAGGCATTCAGATGGATCCCGCTAAGGTCCAGGCTGTCAGCGATTGGCCCGTCCCTAAGTCACGTGTCGAGTTGCAGCGTTTTCTCGGTTTCGCTAATTTCTATCGGCGTTTCATTCGTAATTTCGGTCAAGTGGCTGCCCCTCTCACCGCTCTGACTTCTGTCAAGACTTGCTTTAAGTGGTCCGGTTCCGCCCAGGGAGCTTTTGATCTCCTCAAGAAGCGTTTTACATCCGCTCCTATCCTTGTTACTCCTGACGTCACTAAACAATTCATTGTCGAGGTTGACGCTTCAGAGGTGGGCGTGGGAGCCATTCTGTCTCAGCGCTTCCAGTCTGACGATAAGGTCCATCCTTGCGCTTACTTTTCTCATCGCCTGTCGCCATCGGAACGCAACTATGATGTGGGTAACCGCGAACTGCTCGCCATCCGCTTAGCCATAGGCGAATGGCGACAGTGGTTGGAGGGGGCGACCGTCCCTTTTGTCGTTTGGACTGACCATAAGAACCTTGAGTACATCCGTTCGGCCAAACGACTTAATGCACGTCAAGCTCGTTGGTCGTTGTTTTTCGCTCGTTTCGAGTTCGTGATTTCCTATCGTCCGGGAAATAAGAACACCAAGCCTGATGCCTTATCCCGTCTCTTTAGTTCTTCTGTGGCTTCTACCGACCCCGAGGGGATTCTCCCTGAAGGGCGTGTTGTCGGGTTGACTGTCTGGGGAATTGAGAGACAGGTAAAGCAAGCACTCACTCACACTGCGTCGCCGCGCGCTTGTCCTAGTAACCTTCTGTTCGTTCCTGTCTCTACTCGTCTGGCTGTTCTTCAGTGGGCTCACTCTGCCAAGTTAGCTGGCCACCCCGGCGTTCGGGGTACGCTTGCTTCTATTCGCCAGCGGTTTTGGTGGCCTACTCAGGAGCGGGACACGCGTCGTTTCGTGGCTGCTTGTTCGGACTGCGCGCAGACTAAGTCAGGTAACTCTCCTCCTGCCGGTCGTCTCAGACCGCTTCCCATTCCTTCTCGACCATGGTCTCACATCGCCTTAGACTTTATTACCGGTCTGCCTTCGTCTGCGGGGAAGACTGTGATTCTTACGGTTATCGATAGGTTCTCTAAGGCGGCACATTTCATTCCCCTCGCTAAGCTTCCTTCCGCTAAGGAGACGGCACAAATCATCATTGAGAATGTGTTCAGAATTCATGGCCTCCCGTTAGACGCCGTTTCAGACAGAGGTCCGCAATTCACGTCACAGTTTTGGAGGGAGTTCTGTCGTTTGATTGGTGCTTCCGTCAGTCTCTCTTCCGGGTTTCATCCCCAGTCTAACGGTCAAGCAGAAAGGGCCAATCAGTCGATTGGTCGCATTTTACGCAGCCTTTCGTTTCGAAACCCTGCGTCTTGGGCAGAACAGCTCCCCTGGGCTGAGTACGCTCACAACTCGCTTCCTTCGTCTGCTACCGGGCTGTCCCCGTTTCAGAGTAGTCTTGGCTACCAGCCTCCTCTGTTCTCGTCCCAGCTCGCCGAGTCCAGCGTTCCCTCCGCTCAGGCTTTTGTCCAACGTTGTGAGCGCACCTGGAGGAGGGTCAGGTCTGCACTTTGCCGTTACAGGGCGCAGACTGTGAGAGCCGCCAATAAACGTAGGATTAAGAGTCCTAGGTATTGTCGCGGTCAGAGAGTGTGGCTTTCCACTCGTAACCTTCCTCTTACGACAGCTTCTCGCAAGTTGACTCCGCGGTTCATTGGTCCGTTCCGTGTCTCTCAGGTCGTCAATCCTGTCGCTGTGCGACTGCTTCTTCCGCGACATCTTCGTCGCGTCCACCCTGTCTTCCATGTCTCTTGTGTCAAGCCTTTTCTTCGCGCCCCCGTTCGTCTTCCCTCCCCCCCCCCCGTCCTTGTCGAGGGCGCTCCCATTTACAAGGTACGGAAGATCATGGACATGCGTTCTCGGGGACGTGGTCACCAGTACTTAGTGGATTGGGAGGGTTACGGTCCTGAGGAGAGGAGTTGGGTTCCATCTCGGGACGTGCTGGACCGTTCGTTGATCGATGATTTCCTTCGTTGCCGCCAGGGTTCCTCCTCGAGTGCGCCAGGAGGCGCTCGGTGAGTGGGGGGGTACTGTCATGTTGTCTTTGATCATGTCTTGTCCCTGTGCTTCCCTCTGCTGGTCTTATTAGGTTCTTTCTCTTTCTCTCTCTCTATCGTTCCGTTCATGCTCCCAGCTGTTTCTCATTCTCCCTACGACCTCATTTACTCTTTCACACCTGTCCCCTATTTTGCCCTCTGATTAGAGTCCCTATTTCTCCCTCTGTTTTCCGCTCCTGTCCTTGTCGGATTCTTGTTTGATGTTTGCAGTTTCTGTGTCCTTGTTCCGCCCTGTCGTGTTCTTTTGCCTTCTTCAGATGCTGCGTGTGAGCAGGTGTCTATGTCAGCTACGGTCTGTGCCTTCCTGAAGCGACCTGCAGTCTGTGGTCGCGTCTCCAGTCGTTCCTCTCTATTGACGAGAGGATTTCAGTTTCCTGTTTTGGATTACCATTGATTTATATCCAGGAGAATCATTATTTGTTTTATACTGGAATAAAGACTCTGTTACTATTACGTCGCTTTTGGGTCCTCATTCATCTGCATAACACCCATGCCTTTGTCGGCTCGTCGGGCTTCTATACCTCAGCCAGCTTGTCCAGCACCCATGCCTTGGCCGGCCGGTCAAACTCGCCCAGGTGGGATGCCGGGTAGCATCCCTAGAGGGGGGGTACTGTCACGCCTGCTCCCGCTCTCCCCTCTCTGGCACGCCTGCTCCCGCTCTCCCTCTCTGTCCGTTGTTCATTAAATGTTCTCCTTGTACCTGCTTCTCGTCTGCCAGCGTCAATCCTTACAGGCCCAGTGTCAATAATCTCCAAAAGGAGATGTGGAGTCAGGCGTAAGAGAAAACAAGTTTCCGAAAGGGCGTTTAATAAACAAGGTCCAAAGAACAGGAAAAACAGGACTACAACAGTAGCCTCAAACCACCTGTCAAACAGAACCCAAAACGCAACCCAAAACTGAATGACAGTAAACGCAACAAAACCCAGAGGAAATGGCGAGATTAAAATACCCCCCCTCCCTAATACCCAAATAGAACACAGGTGACACACAAGACAGACATAACTAAAAGAAAAGGAAAAAGGATCGGTGGCAGCTAGTAGACCGGCGACGACGAGACAGCGCACTACTCTCAACTGAACATTCCTGCTGCACCACCAGTTCACAGCTGCACAGACACAGAACAGCGTTGGCACAAGCCAGGAACACTTGTGAGTCCATCAATATCAATAAACAAATGCACCTGAAAAGTATTCAGCCTATGTAACAGTAAATCATTGTTAATTAGGGCGTGAAGCCAGGTCTGGTTGATGGAATAGAGTTCCGTAAACCTACTAACTTAATTAGGGCGTGAAGCCAGGTCTGGTTGATGGAATAGAGTTCCGTAAACCTACTAACTTAATTAGGGCGTGAAGTCAGGTCTGGTTGATGGAATAGAGTTCCGTAAACCTACTAACTTAATTAGGGCGTGAAGCCAGGTCTGGTTGATGGGATGGAGTTCCGTAAACCTACTAACTTAATCAGGGTGTGAAGTCAGGTCTGGTTGATGGGAGAGAGTTCCGTAAACCTACTAACTTAATTAGGGCGTGAAGTCAGGTCAGGTTGATGGGAGAGAGGTCCGTAAACCTACTAACTTAATTAGGGTGTGAAGTCAGGTCAGGTTGATGGGATAGAGGTCTGTAAACCTACTAACTTAATTAGGGTGTGAAGTCAGGTCAGGTTGATGGGATAGAGGTCTGTAAACCTACTAACTTAATTAGGGTGTGAAGTCAGGTCCGGTTGATGGGAGAGAGGTCCGTAAACCTACTAACTTTAATTAGGGTGTGAAGTCAGGTCCGGTTGATGGGATAGAGGTCTGTAAACCTACTAACTCGTGTGCTGATGGAATAAGGTACGTTGGAGGTTCCTTGAATGGAAACATTTTAGAAAACATTTTCTTGTGATTTTTTTGTTGTATCCAGACGATAAGCCTAAACAGTGGCGTCTTTACGATGTAATGATAAATGTTTGGGACAAAGACTGGGGGCAGGGAATATATAATAATCTATAAATCTGTATATTTTAATACATTTTATATAAACTTTAGGTTTGTGCTGTTTCTTGAAAAAGTTGCATGAGTCTTTGTCATAGTAATCTCTCCAACCTGATGTTAAGGTTTTAAAATGTTTTGCAGAATTTCTCTCTACAAAGCACTCAATGGATACATACCTGGTATGCAGACCATGGAGATGAAGAGGGGGCTAGCCATGGAACCAGAGGCCGTACAGGAGTACTGCACACTGAAGAATGTTAACTTATTTCCGTGTGGCTTCATAGTGCACTCAGATGCTCCGTGGTTAGGATCCTCTCCAGATGGCATCATCTTTGATCCCAGTGTGAGACCACACTTTGGACACTTAGAGGTCAAGTGCCCAAATGTACCAAGTTATGTTGACTGCCCTTACCTGAAGATACAGAATGGAGAGCTGAAGTTGAAGAGATCACATGCTTACTACTGGCAGGTGCAAGGTCAAATCCTTCTCACAGGTTGAAGCTGGTGTGACTTTTGTCATCTGTGCACAGGAGGACATCCTAGTTGAAAGGATATATAAAGATCTACAGGTTTCAAAAAACTGTAAGAGAGAATGTTGACCACTTTTATTCTTACTCACCTGAATGATCACCTGCATGGGTGCCAATTTTAGTGGTATCGGGAATGTTCTTGTGAAGAAAACTACAGATGAATAGATTTGTTTAAAAAAATATATATTTCAGCAAATGTTCAACAGTTCAGTTAATCAATTATACATCTCTAACATTATATTCAGTCTTGCATTCTGGCTAATCTGTGTTTACTTGATTTATTTTCACCACCCGTGTTACTCATTGCCTAATTAAAGCCAATACAAGCTCCACACAAACTGATATTCACGACAACACAAATGATTGATACATGTCATAGATAAACACATTATTATTTTGCTGCTAGCAAATAAACACATGTACATTTACACTGGCTTGGCCCAGGCTCTGACCAAAGGTCCGTTTTGATAGTTGACCAACAGGCACACCACTGCAAATAACTGGTTGATGCTGCCTGAGATGGTCAGGGGGATGACTGTGTCAAACAGCTGGTGCTCCTGTACTCTGCGGATCATTCTTTCAACATGCACTCTCAGCCTGGCAATGGATTGGGTCTGCCTAACCTCATGCGCTGGCATCTGTGTGCGTCTTGACAGAAAGGCTGGCCGGTAGACCTTGCACGGAACAATGTCATCTAGGAGAAAGCCCTTATCCACCATAATGGCCATGTCAGGGGTGAGTAAGGAAATAATTCCAGACTGCTCGAAGATCTCCTTGTCACTCACAGATCCAGCATACAACGATGACCCAAAAGTGACAGCTCCATGTGGTGACATTCCCAACACGCCCTTAGAGGTACAGTGTGACTTGTAGGAAGAGAACACCTCACTCTGCAGTAGTAGTGAAGATGGTGTCTGGCAGCGGAGTTCAGTGCAGTCGATCACTACCTGGGTGTCTGGATAGTCCTTGAACTCAGGTGGCAGATGGGCTTTGATGGTTTCCTTGGGGATCCATATCCGTGCTGATCCAAGCAGACAGTAGAGTAAGTTGGCCCAAGAGACTGTCGATTGGTGGAAGCTGAACTGATGGGCCAAATCCTTCTGCTTCAGACCCAGCAACAGATGAGTCATATACAAGAAGAACTCGTCGATTAATGGCAGTGTCTGAGCATAAAGAAAACCGTTTTAGTACAATTTAGTCCTTACATTCGGTCCATCACACAACAAGTAAATAATGTTTAACAATTATTTGAGTGGATCCCATTCTCCTTATAAAACCTGTTTTGTTTAAAAAAACGTATCGAAATTGTCAACAAATGTTACACCCATTGAGCTGCAATAATCACGTAGCCAGTTGTGAAGAGAAAGGAATCCTGCTAAAGCGTTCAATGTTGCGATTCAGAGATGGCTCAGGGCCAGATATAATGGGTCTTTTGTTAGTGTCTAGCAGAGAGTCAATCAGCTCTTTAAAATCCAGTTTCTCCGGAGGTTCAACAAGGTGATGTATAGATTACAGCTCCCCAGTGACTACAATATCTCACCTTCCTTTCATATCTCCCTTCTCAGGCCGGTGGTTCCTGGTCCCCTGGCTAAGGCTGTCCCTCATGACACCCCTCTGCCTCCCCTGGACGTCAAGGGAGGTTCCACTATGCTGTCAGATACCTACTGGACTCCCTACGTTGTGGGGGTCTGCTCCAGTACCTGGTGGACTAGGTGGGGTACAGTCCAGAGGACCGGTGATGGATTCCAGTGGAGGACATTCTGGATCCCAACATCATCCGTGATTTCCACCTTCGACGGTCCGGACCGGCTCGCTCCTTGCCCTTGAGACCGTCCCCCTGGCCGGCGTCGTACTGCGGCTGGAGCCGCACGTTAGGAGCAGCTTGTCAGGGGGGGGGGGGGGGGGGGTGTACTGTCATGTCTACTCCCCCTCTCCGGCGCTCAACGTTGCCGGTTTACTAATCACTGGCTCCGACTACCATCATTATGCACACCTGGCACCATTGTTACATGCACCTGAGCCTCATCATGAGATACACCTGGACACCATCACTTCACTGATTACCTCCCCTATATCTGTCACTCCCTTAGTTCCATTCCTCAGGCAGTATTGGTTATGTGTTTCATGTCCAGACGATACGCTTGTTGTTTATTGTATTATTAAACTCACCCCTTGCACTCGCTTCTCGACTCCCAGCGTCTCCGTAACAATTAGGGGATAATGTTCATTGATCATCAAATTGATATTTACAATGCAGATTCCTTCACCTCCAGTGTCCATTTTCAGACTCACAAGTTGACAGTTACCCTGTGGATAATGCAGAGACAAAGAGTCAGTGAAACAATTCCCCCATAATGGAAGAATAAGGGGATAATGTTCAGGAACTAGCTAGCTAAATGATACAAAAGACTAAATTATATTGGCTGGGATCCGTCCATTGGCAGTTGGGACTCTAGGCCAGAAGGATCAACAGCAGGGAAAAATATGATTATTAGTTCTAGCTATAGTTCTGTCAGAGAAACCCAGGCCTCACTACAGAGCTAGCTAGCTAAGAAGTAAAATTTAGCTTGGAAAGTGTCATCGTCCCCTAGCCCGACTCTTTCCCAGGGGAATTCTACCTCTGACTTGGATCCTCCAATTTCCCGGGGGGGATCCGCTGCGCTCCTCCTCTTAATTCTTATGGGCAGGTAGGACGGTAGAGTCCCACCTGGCCAACATCCGGTGAAATTGCAGAGTACGAAATTCAAACTACAGAATTATAAATATTTAACTTTCATAAAATCACAAGTGTAATACATCAAAATAAAGCTTAACTTCTTGTTAATCCAGCCGCTGTGTCAGATTTCAAAAAGGCTTTACGGCGAAAGCACACCATGCGATTATCTGAGGACAGCGCCCCGCATACAAAACCATGAAAAACATATTTCAACCAAGCAGATGCGACACGAAAGTCAGAAATAGTGATATAATAAATGCTTTACCTTTGATGATCTTCTTTTGTTGGCACTCCAAAAGGTCCCAGTTAAATCACAAATGGTCCTTTTGTTCGATAATGTCCTTCTTTATAGCCATACAAACTCAGTTTAGCTGGCGCGCTTCAGTCAATAATCCACCCAGTTTCCCTCCTTCAAAATGCATACAAAATGAATCCCAAACGTTACTAATAAACTTTTCCAAACAAGTCAAACAACATTTATAATCAAACCTTAGGTACCCTAATATGTAAATAAATGATAGAATTTAAGACTGAGAATCGTTATTGTCTTTACCGGAGAAAAATACCAAAGAACGCACACTCATTCACGCACTTGGAAACACTACAGCCAAAATGTGAGCCACCTAGAAAAACTACAATTTCTGTCTCATTTTTCCAAAAACCAGCCTGAAACCCTTTCTAAAGACGGTTGACATCTAGTGGAAGCCCTAGGAACTGCAATCTGGGAGGACTTCGCCTTATAATAAAAGTGATCGCCATTGAAAATAGTGGTAGGCTGATTTGTTTGGGGGGGACGGTTTGTCCTCGGGGTTTCGCCTGCCATATCAGTTCTGTTATACTCACAGACATTATTTCAACAGTTTTAGAAACGTATGAGTGTTTCCTATCCAAATCCGCCAATGATATGCATATCTTAGCTTCTGGGCCTGAGTAGCAGGCAGTTTACTTTGGGCACGCTTTTCATCCGGACATGAAAACACTGCCCCTTACCAAAGAGAGGTTAACGGACCTAGAGGATGTTTGGCAATGGGTTTTGTGGCTCGAGGCGCAAAAACTTCCAGACCTCCTTTACCATTTCACCAGACGATATCATCGGAAGCTCTGTGGTGAGAAACATCTCGGTTCCCGAATAAAAAAGAAAAATGTGTCTTAATTACTTAAAAATCATACAATGTGATTTTCTGGATTTTTGTTTTAGATTCCGTCTCTCACAGTTGAAGTGTACCTATGATAAAAATGACAGACCTCTACATGCTTTGTAAGTAGGAAAAACCTGCAAAATCGGCAGTGTATCAAATACTTGTTCTCCCCACTGTATATATTTATATGTAACAGTATTAGAGCAGCTGTATCCTTTCTTCTGAGCTAGACGCCAGACGGGGTGATGGGGTGCACGTGAGGTCTCTGTGATGACAGGCATGCAAATGGATAGGTGGACACATCTGGTCTGTTGCAGCATCCCATAGTCATAGCAGTTACCTGGAAACATCAATACCTGACCTTCCTCCCTGGCTCTGCTCCACAGCTAACTAGCCCTTCACACGCACACACATCAGTGGAGTCTCCTCAGGGGAAACATTAGAGAAAAAAAAATGTATGTAAAATATTTTTTTTACATAAAACTATACTAAATATATTCACGTCACCAGACACCGGATTGGTGGGCTACAGTAGTCTCAACAGCACCCTCTAGGGTAGCACCATGGTGTAGCTGGAGGACAGCTAGCTTCCATCCTCCTCTGGCTATATTCACTTCAATACAAAACCTAGGATGCTCGTGCATCTCACCCCCTTCCATAGACCAACATGGTAATTATGATGACTTAAAGAGAACGTCCTCCACCCAGTCAAATCTTTTGCAGTATGAACTGTCACGTTGTCCATCCAATCAAAAGATCAGATAATGAACCTAGTACGACGCCATGTGTGATTTAGAAGCTTGGTGAGTTGGTGACATTGTTGGATAGATCGAGATAGTGATAGTTGATTTTTAGGAAATTCTATTCAAATTAGTTTATTCAAACTACAGGAGATGGAGGATGTAGATTACATAATGTTTACTTGGATTTAATGACTTTATTTTGTGTTGATTGCAATTTATTTAAATTTGCCTTGCTAACATTAGTAGCAAGTAGCTAGCTAGCGACCAGAGTGCAGTCTTTTTGTTGAAGAACCCCTTTTATTGCCCACATCAGTTTCAAGCTTCTGAGAAAAAAAGCAGCATTGATCATTGATCATATAATGGACGAAGGTCTGCGTATTCAAACTTGTGCAACGCAACAAGAAGGTAGGAGAAACAGGGATGTTCTCAAGCAGCTTATCAACTCTGCTGAATGTTGGGGCATGTGAGAAGTGGATAACGATGAGAGGGAAAGTTTTGCTAAAAAGGGCAACTACAAGGAGCTTTCAGAGGTAATTAATTACACGTTACGATGCTTTACTTGCTGAACGTTTATCTTCTTGACGCACGGATCTCTTTAGCGGGATCATTTTCATCAACAACCGCTGAATTGCAGAGCGCCAATTGTTTTTTTTATTGCTCAAAATATTTATATTCATGAAATCACAAGTGCAATATAGCAAAACACAGCTTAGCTTGTTGTTAATCCACCTGTCGTGTCAGATTTTGAAAATATGCTTTACAGCGAAAGCAATCCAAGCGTTTGTGTGAGTTTATCGATCACTAGACAAAACATTAAGAACACCTAGCAGCAATGTAGATTGGTCACGAAAGCCAGAAAAGCAATAAAATGAATCGCTTACCTTTGATGATCTTCGGATGTTTGCACTCACGAGACTCCCAGTTACACAATAAATTTTCCTTTTGTTCGATAAAGATTATTTTTATATAAAAAAACCTCCATTTGTTTGGCACGTTATGTTCAGTATTCCACAGCCTTAGGCAGGTCATCAAGGCTTGATGAAAATTCCAAATAGTATCCGTAAAGTTCGTAGAATCATGTCAAACGTTTTTAATAATCAATCCTCAGGTTGTTTTTAACATAAATAATCGATAATATTTCAACCGGACTGTAAACTATTCAGTACTGGAGAGAAAGAAAATGTTGAGCAACCAGTGTCGCACGCATGAACTAATGGAAGGACATCCGTCTATTCACTGACGCGTTTTGATAAATATCGCTCATTTTTCAGAATAAAAGCTTGAATCTATGTCTAAAGACTGTTCACACCCTGAGGAAGCTATTGGAAAAGGAATTTGGTTGATATCCCTTTAAATGGACGAAAGGCAGGCAATGGAACAGTGATTTTTCAAAATAAGAGTCACTTCCGTGTTGGATTTCCTCAGGTTTTCGCCTGCAAAATCAGTTTTGTTATACTCACAGACAATATTTTGACAGTTTTGGAAACTTTAGAGTGTTTTCTATCCTACTCTTTCAATTATATGCATATTCTAGCATCTGGACCTGAGAAATAGGCAGCTTACATTGGGAACGTTATTTTTCCAAACATAAAAATTCTGCCCCCTAGCTTCAAGAGGTCTTCTCTGGGATGTCAAAATCAATTCAGTATGATTTGATAAATTCCATCACATCATCCATTAAAAGTGAAGATTAAAGTTATTGAGAAGCGATGACCCCTCCACTCCACTACCAGTGTCAACTCTCTCCTGTCATGAACGGAAGCCATCTTTCATGTGCCATCTCTTCCACTGGCGCATTCAATGTTTCCTCTTCAAGCACTGTGAGTAGCCCTGTCTCTCATTACTGTACGTAGAGTCAATCACATACACAATCACATTATTGCACATCCGTTTGATTTGAATCCTTAGCTCTTTAGATTTTTCTTTTCCAATTCATATCCTGTCCTGCACCCAGCGGAAGAGTTGATCTCTTCTCCAACACCATCCATCCATGAGGAGCCTGTCCATGCACTGAAGCCTCTGAACACCTCAACCCCTGTCCTCTACTGAAGTCAAACCTCTGAACACCTCAACCCCTGTCCTCCACTGAAGGCAAGCCTCTGAACACCTCAACCCCTGTCCTCTACTGAAGTCAAGCCTCTGAACACCTCAACCTCTATCCTCCACTAAAGTCAAGCCTCTGAACACCTCAACCTCTATCCTCATACCCTCATTCAATCACTACTGTGATCCCTTCCCGACACTGTGTAAGTAGCCCTCTCATTCCTATTCCCCATAATAGTTTGTCTTTTTTAAATGTTTTAGACTAATATCATTTGAAACGCTTTGTCGTCTCCGTACCTATATCTTGGGTCTCGCATCCTCCACAATTTTTCAAGTCATCAGTCTCCACACAGACGCCCACACACAGAAACAATCACCCACTGGGACAGTGAGCAGCCTCTTGGTGTTTTCCACTCGTCTGCAGAGTGAAGGAACAGAGAGGAGAAGAGAATAGAGAAGAAGAAAAACATGTCTGTAACACCACACTGGACGAGGACAGGAAGAGCCTGGAGAGGGGGGGAGGGGTGTGTGTGTGTGTGTGTGTGTGTGTGTGTGTGTGTGTGTGTGTGTGTGTGTGTGTTGTCTGCTGGGTATTGTTTTGAACATATGGCTGCTGCGTGTCTTCCTGTCCTTTAGACACAGTGAACTAGAACTAGAGAGGCTATTGTTTTAGGAGAAAGGAAAGACAAGAATAGTTTTTGCTGATATGTCATTATGTTTAACTGTAATAACTGTGTCCATTATGGATAGCTGGAATAACTGTGTCCATTATGGATAGCTGGAATAACGGTGTTCATTATGTATAACTGGATTAACTGTGTTCATCATCTATAACTGGAATAACGGTGTTCATTATGCATAACTGGAATAACTGTGTTCATTACATATAACTGGAATAACTGTGTCCATTATATATAACTGGATTATCTGTGTTCATTATGCATAACTGGAATAACTGTGTTCATTACATATAACTGGAATAACTGTGTCCATTATATATAACTGGATTAACTGTGTTCATTATGCAAAACTGGATTAACTGTGTTCATTATGTACAACTGGAATAACTGTGTTCATTATCTATAACTGGAATAACTGTGTTCATCATCTATAACTGGAATAACGGTGTTCATTATGCATAACTGGAATAACTGTGTCCATTATATATAACTGGATTAACTGTGTTCAGTATAACTGGAATAACGGTGTTCATTATGTATAACTGGAATAACGGTGTTCATTATGTATAACTGGAATAACTGTGTTCATTATGTATAACTGGAATAGCGGTGCTCATTATGGATAGCTGGAATAACTGTGTTCATTATGTACAACTGAAATAACTGTGTTCAGTATGTATAACTAGAATAACTGTGTTCATTATATATAACTGGAATAATTGGGTCCATCCTGTATAGCTGGAATAACTGAGTTCATTATATATAACTGGAATAACGGTGTTCATTATGTACAACTGGAATAACTGTGTTCAGTTTAACTGGAATACATGTGTTCATTATGTTTAACTGGAATAACTGTGTTCATTATATATAACTGGAATAACTGGGTCCATCCTGTATAACTAGAATAAATGTGTTCATTATGTATAACTGGAATAACTGTGTTCATTATGTATAACTGGAATAACTGTGTTCATTATGTATAACTGGAATAACTGTGTTCGTGATCTATAACTGGAATAACTGTGTTCAGTATACATAACTGGAATAACTGTGTTCAGAATGTATAACTGGAATAAATGTGTACATTTTGTATAACTGGAATAACTGTGTTCATTATGTATAACTAGAATAACTGTGTTCATTATGTACAACTGGAATAACTGTGTTCTTGATCTATATCTGGAATAACTGTGCTCATTATCTATAACTGGAATAACTGTGTTCAGTTTAACTGGAATAACTGTGTTCATTATGTATAACTGGAATAACTGTGTGCATTATGTATAACTGGATTAACTGTGTTCATTATGTATAACTTGAATAACTTTGTCCATTATGGATAGCTGGAATAACTGTGTTCATTATGTATAACTGGAATAACTGTGTTCATTATGTATAACTGGAATAAATGTGTTCAGTATGTATAACTGGAATAACTGTGTCCATTATGGATAACTGGAATAACTTCGTTCATTATGTATAACTGGAATAACCGTGTTCATTATGTATATCTGGAATAAATGTGTTCAGTATGTATAACTGGAATAACTGAGTCCATTATGGATAACTGGAATAACTTCGTTCATTATGTATAACTGGAATAACCGTGCTCGTGATCTATAACTGGAATAACTGTGTTCATTATGTATAACTGGAATAACTGTGTTCATTACATATAACTGGAATAACTGTGTTCAGTATGTATAACTGGAATAACTGTGTTCATTATGTATAACTGGAATAACTGTGTGCATTATGTATAACTGGATTAACTGTGTTCATTATGTATAACTTGAATAACTTTGTCCATTATGGATAGCTGGAATAACTGTGTTCATTATGTATAACTGGAATAACTGTGTTCATTATGTATAACTGGAATAAATGTGTTCAGTATGTATAACTGGAATAACTGTGTCCATTATGGATAACTGGAATAACTTCGTTCATTATGTATAACTGGAATAACCGTGTTCATTATGTATATCTGGAATAACTGTGTTCAATATGTATAACTGGAATAACTGTGTTCATTATGTATAACTGGAATAAATGTGTTCAGTATGTATAACTGGAATAACTGTGTCCATTATGGATAACTGGAATAACTTCGTTCATTATGGATAACTGGAATAACCGTGTTCGTGATCTATAACTGGAATAACTGTGTTCATTATGTATAACTGGAATAACTGTGTTCATTACATATAACTGGAATAACTGTGTTCAGTATGTATAACTGGAATAAATGTGTACATTTTGTATAATTGGAATAACTGTGTTCATTATGTATAACTGGAATAACTGTGTTCATTATGTATAACTGGAATAACTGTGTTCAGTATGTATAACTGTGTCTTTCTTTTATTTTTTATCATATGTTTGGTGTAGTAAATATTTCAGCTTTTATTTTTATTATTTTATTTTTTTAATTGTGTGTAAACCACATTGTGTTGCATTCCATGTCTGAAATGTGCTGTATAAATAAAGCTTGATTTGATTTGAGCAGGTCAAGAGGAGTGTGAACTCTGAGCTTCACTGACCCAGTCATTACTGGGGACACTGGAGAAGAAGAGAGGGAGAGTCTGTCTCATTGTCTTTCTTTCTCTCTCTCTGCAGGTTACAGTTCTCTGTCAGAGAGGTTAAAACACAATGTCAAAAGGTGACAGAGTCTGGAAAAGCAGGAGAGATAGCAGGAGAGATCAGGTCAGGGTGAGGAGAGAGAGAGAGAAAGAAAGATAGAGAGAGATAAAAACTTGAAAAAAAGAGAGCAAATTCATAGACTAAATAAATCTCTCTGAATTCTAACCCTTCGTACCCAATGTGTGTCTGTGATGTATAGTTAAAAATGTTTCATCTGATTCAACTCAGGCTCAAACACAACATGGTGGAATATTCTAATGTGGTGTGAATCTGTGCCAGACAATGATTACTGTGTGTGTGTGTGTGTGTGTGTGTGTGAGTGTGTTCGGTGTGTGTGTGTGTGTGTGTGTTCGGGGTGTTCTGTCTGTGTGTGTGTGTGTGTGTGTGTGTGTGTGTGTGTGTGTGTGTGTGTGTGTGTGTGTGTGTGTGTGTGTGTGTGTGTGTGTGTCTGTGTGTGTGTGTGTGTGTGTGTGTTCGGTATGTTCTGTGTGTGTGTGTGTGTGTGTGTGTGTGTGTGTGTGTGTGTGTGTGTGTGTGTGTGTGTGTGTGTGTGTGTGTGTGTGTGTGTGTGTGTGTGTGTTCGGTATGTTCTGTGTGTGTGTGTGTGTGTGTGTGTGTGTGTGTGTGTGTGTGTGTGTGTGTGTGTGTGTGTGTGTGTGTGTGTGTGTGTGTGTGTGTGTGTGTGTGTGTGTGTGTGTTCGGTATGTTATGTGTGTGTGTGTGTGTGTGTGTGTGTGCGTTTGTGACTTTGTGGAGCCACTCTTCTCTCCTACAGTGTCACAGGTCTGTTTGAACCACAGCCGTCCTGTGTGGAGATGTCATGGGGAAATGATATAACAGGGAGGGTAAAAGCATCACTGGACCACGGGCGGTGTCCGCTCTGAAGACAGCTCCCCTGACACGGCTGGAGACAGGTTGGGACAACCTCATTGGCATTAATGTGATGAACAGACACACACACACACACACACAGGCGGACACACAAACCAGCAGAATGTTTCAAATACAATCTCAATCAGTAATGATCCTTAGAGCTGAGATGCAAGACAAAATATTGCTCTGCCTCAGTGTTCTCTAATCAACTCTTCATCCCCTCCTCTCGTCTTAATCTCTCCCCTCCATCGCTCATTAACACACTCAATAACTTCCCTTCGTAATGGTATCAACTCTGTCTCGCTGTCACTCAGCTTCAGAGAGAGAGAGAGAGAGAGAGAGAGAGAGAGAGATAATGTATAGATAATTTGTAATGTCTTTATTGTTTTGAAACTTCTGTATGTGTAATGTTTACTGTTCATTTTTATTGTTTATTTGACTTTTGTATATTACCTACCTCACTTGCTTTGGCAATGTTAACACATGTTTCCCATGCCAATAAAGCCCCTTGAATTGAATTGAATTGAATTGAGAGAGAGAGAGAGAGAGAGAGAGAGAGAGAGAGAGAGAGAGAGAGAGAGAGAGAGAGAGAGAGAGAGAGAGAGAGAGAAAGAGAGAGAGAGAGAGAGAGAGAGAGAGAGAGAGAGAGAGAGAGAGAGAGAGAGAGAGAGAGAGAATCAATGTACACTAAAAACAAATGTGCGGTTAAAATTGGCAACAAGCAAACAGACTTCTTCTCTCAGGGGCGTGGAGTGAAACAGGGCTGCCCAATAAGTCCAACATTATTTAACATCTACATTAATGAATTGGCAAAAATATTAGAAGAATCGGCAGCACCTGGTATCACCCTACACAACACTGAAATCAAGTGTCTGCTGTACGCAGATGACCTGGTGCTGCTGTCTCCCACTAAAGAGGGGTTACAGCAGCACCTAGATCGTCTTCACAGGTTCTGTCAGACCTGGGCTCTGACCGTTAACCTAAAAAAAAACAAATATAATGATATTCCAAAAAAGGTCGGGAAATAAGGATGACAAATATAAATTCTATTTGGACACAGTTCTATTAGAACACACCAAAAACTACACATATCTAGGACTAAATATCAGCAACACAGGTAGCTTTCACATGGCTGTGAATGAGCTGAGAGACAAAGCAAGAAGAGCATTCTATGCCATTAAAAGGAACATCAAAATTGAAATTCCAATTAGAATCTGGCTCAAAATTTTTCAATCAGTTATAGAACCAATTGCTCTATATGGTAGTGAAGTATGGGGTCCACTCTCTAATAATGAATTTACCAAATGGGACAAACATCCAATTGAAATATTGCATGCAGAGTTTTGCAAGACTGTTTTGCAAGTACAAAGAAAAACTCCAAATAACGCATGTAGGGCAGAATTGGGCCAATACCCCCTCCTCATTCGAATAGAAAAAAGAGCCATCAAATTTTACAACCATCTAAAAACAAGTGACCCCAAAACATTCCATCACACAGCTCTACAATGTCAAGAGATGAAACCAGAGAAGAGTCCCCTCAGCCAGCTGGTTCTGAGGCTCAGTTCACCAACCCAAACCAACCCCATAGAGCCTCGGGACAGCCCTCAGAAAATCTGGCCCAACCAAATCATCACAAAACAAAAAGAAAGATATATAACCTATTGGAAAGACACCACAAAAAATCAAAGTAAACTTCAATGCTATTTGTCTCTAAACAGACAGTACATGGTGGCAGACTATCTGACCACTGTGACTGATAGAAAACTGAGGAAAACATTGACTAGGTACAGACTCAGTGAGCACAGTCTGGCTATAGAGACCGGTCGTCACAGACAAACCTGGCTGCCCAGAGAGGACAGGCTGTGCTCACTCTGCTCCAGGGGAGAGGTAGAGACAGAGGTGCATTTCCTACTACACTGTGACAAATACTCAGACCTAAGAGCATATTTCTTTCCCAAAATTATAACTCAATACAAAGAATTTGAAACTATAAAAGATGAAGAAAAAATCAAATATTTATTGGGTGAAAAGCCAAAATGTGCAGTTTTGGCAACCAAATATGTGTCCTCCTGCCACAACCTGAGGGACAGCCAGTGAAAAATGCAAAGTAATGTTGATAATATTTCCCATTTAGCTTAGTTTTGTTTTGTCTTTCATACCAGGTCATATGTCTTCTCAAGTCATGTTGACACTGGTCTACTACTGTTGCTTTAATGTATTGTTGTTCTGATTAATATTGTTGTTGTAGTTGCTGTTAATGGTAATCCCATGTCCACTACTACTATTATTATTGCTGTTGGTTCCACCATTTATTTATATATAAATATATATATATTTTGTATATATATACATATATATATTAGATTTTTATTTTTCGATATGTATACTTTGACAATGTAAGTAATAATGAACTTGCCATGTCAATAAAGTCAATTGAATTGAATTGAATTGAATTGAGAGAGAGAGAGAGAGAGAGAGAGAGAGAGAGAGAGAGAGAGAGAGAGAGAGAGAGAGAGAGAGAGAGAGAGAGAGAGAGAGAGAGAGAGAGAGAGAGAGAGAGAGAGAGAGAGAGAGAGAGGTCATGATCAGATGAGCTCCTGCATTTTTCAGCATTTTCTTTAAAAAATATAGATTTAGAGTTAGTTAAACTTGGATTTTTTGTCAGGAACACATACAGGATGCTACCCTCTACAACATAACCCTAAATTCAAATCAAAACTCAAAACCTACAACCTGATTTTGGACGGAATTACGGAATCACCTGAAAGATTCACAACTACCAAGGATTATTACACAGCAAATTCTCTGGAAAACAACAGTAACCTGAAAACACCACCCAACCTGGAACTGAGTGAGTAATGTTTAGTCTGAAACTATATTCTATTGCCAAAAGCCAAGAAGAAAAATACATGACATTACTTTATAAGCATTGAATGAAACATAATTGCCAAGCTTGATACAGCTTCAACTAGCACTGACGTGTCAAGTGAGAGGTGTCAAAGACCATTAGCCCAACAATGGCAGGAGAGTCGAATAGTCTACCCCAACCAAATGGAGAGGCCTTAGAAGCTCCCTCCTGCTGTTCAGAGGTAATTAAAATACAGTACCCTGGGAGTGTAAAGAATGACAAGGCAAGAAAAGAGCACAAAATGAAGCTCCTTATGGAAAATCAAGAGACACTTTTTGCTGACTATTACAAAAATGGGAACATCAGCAACCTTATCTTCCACACAAACCATCCCCTGGCATGGCACAGTGCTATATTAGCACACTACCCCTCTGTTAAGAGAGGGGGGGTTAACGAGGGGTGGAAACTCAGGATACTTGACAACGAGGACTCTGAGTCAGCTAACATAAATCTATATAAGTCTGGAACAGTATTGGTACAGGGCAACCCCAAACAGTTTCAGCTGGACTTTCACCTAATCAAAGAATTAGCCCAGCAGGAGAAGCTCTCCCTTGATAAAGATACCCCCACCCCAAGCGGGTCAGACCAAAACTCTTCATCATATAACCCCACAGACGAGCAACCCTCAGCAGACAGTCAACCTCCCAGTACAGAGCACTTCTCCCTCATTGAAATGAAGGATAAATTCACCCAGCTGGAGGTAAGGCAGGTTGAGCTGGAACAGCAGGTGATTACACTCCAGTCAGCACAGACCCAGACAACAGTCCAGCACAACAACACCCCCTTAACCAGACCAGGAGAGCTGGAGGTGGAGAGAGACACATCTGGACTCTGGACAGTTAAGAGACAACTTCAACTGGAGAAAGAGCAGAAGCAGGAGCAGGAGCAGAACAGAGCACTAGAGGAGAGGATCAGACTGCTGGAGGAGAGGGAGAGGGGGATGGAGGAGAGGATCAGACTGCTGGAGGAGAGGTTGAGGGGGATGGCATGTGACAGAGAACAACCCACTAGGGAGGTGGCCATCCCCACAGAGAAGCCAGCAGAACAGCCCACCTCATCACCCGACAAAAGTCTCGACACCACAGCAGAACAGTCCACACCAGACCCTGACCATAGAGTCAACATCACAGCAGAACAGACAAAAGAAAAACCCCAAGCCCAGCAGCTCTCACCCCCCCTGAGCACCCCCCCTGTCAGCCACCCTGATAGCCCTCCTGACAACCCCCCCACACCCACTGAGGACAAACACAAGACACAGATTTTTCTCCTTATGGACTCAAATGGGAAATTTATAGAAGAAAAAAAACTTTTTCCCAAACACAGTGTATCTAAACTCTGGTGTCCAAACACCCAGTGCGCCCTAGACCTTCTGTCTGAGGACAAACTAGGCTCACCTAGCCACATAATAATACACACAGGCACAAACGACCTGAGAGCACAGCAGGAAAGGGTGGCCACAGCACTGAAGGGAGTGATTGAAAAAGCTTCTTCTACTTTCCCCAATGCACAAGTGGTTATCTCCACCCTGCTACCACGAAAAGACTTCCACCCTGCTACAATACAGCGGGTAAACGCAAGCATCTCCCGTGACTGTGCCTCAAAACCAAATGTTTTCCTGGCCCACCACTCCACCCTGGACTTGAACAGCCTCTATGACCAGGTCCACCTCTACAAGGCAGCAGTGCCCACCTTTGCCCGGACTCTAAAGGACATCGCTCTCAAACGCAGCCCCAACACTTCACACAGGAGCAACAGATCAATAGACACCCCACCCAGACCAGCGAGACACCCTCCAAGACCTTCAGCACCCCACCCTGGACCTACACATAGAGGACCCACGCCAAGAGGACCTACATCCAGACCACAGCACCCCCAGACACACCCCCACCCCAACCAATCAACACCCCCCCACATCAACCATGCCCACACCCAATTTAGGCCCCCTCAGATCAGACCTATGCCACTCCTGCCCACCCCATGCACCCCACCCCCGCAGAGAGGGCATCAACATGGAAGTCACACATACGCCCAGGTAGTGAGCGGGCAAACAGGCCCAACCCCCACTCTTACACTCGCCCAAGCCAACGGCATGTACCAGATGCTCAGCAGGCTCTGCTCACACTTACTGGCCTGAGGCCAAACCACGACCAACAACATTGGACACTTTATGGAACAAAAAGCCTTCACTATATCATCCTGGAATATCCAAGGCCTGAGGTCATCTGCCTTTGGCCTAAAGAGCAGGAACCCGGACTTCACCAAAGAAATCGGTAATGCAGACATTGTCATCCTGCAAGAAACCTGGTACAGAGGAGACGGACCCACTGGTTGCCCTCTAGGTTACAGAGAGCTGGTAGTCCCATCCACCAAACTACCAGGTGTGAAACAGGGAAGGGACTCAGGGGGAATGCTAATTTGGTATAGAGCAGACCTAACTCACTCCATTAAATTAATCAAAACAGGAACATTTTACATTTGGCTAGAAATTCAAAAGGAAATTATCTTAACAGAGAAAAATGTCCTCCTGTGTGCTACCTATATCCCCCCACTAGAATCCCCATACTTTAATGAAGACAGCTTCTCCATCCTGAAGGAGGAAATCAATCATTTCCAGGCCCAGGGACATGTATTAGTCTGTGGCGACCTAAATGCCAGAACTGGACAAGAACCTGACACCCTCAGCACACAGGGGGACAAACACCTGCCTGCAGGTGACAGCATTCCCTCCCCCATATGCCCCCCTAGGCACAACTATGACAACATAACCAACAAAAACGGGTCACAACTCCTGCAGCTCTGTCGCACGCTGGGTATGTACATAGTCAATGGTAGGCTTCGAGGGGACTCCTATGGTAGGTTCACCTATAGCTCATCTCTTGGCAGTAGCACTGTAGACTACTTTATCACTGACCTCAACCCAGAGTCTCTCAGAGCGTTCACAGTCAGCCCACTGACACCCCTATCAGACCACAGCAAAATCACAGTCTACTTGAACAGAGCAATACTCAATCATGAGGCATCAAAGCCAAAGGAACTGAGTAACATTAAGAAATGCTATAGATGGAAGGAATGCAGTTTGGAAACCTACCAAAACACAATTAGACAACAGCAAATTCAATCCCTTTTAGACAACTTCCTGGGTAAAACGTTCCACTGCAATAGTGAAGGTGTAAACTTGGCAGTAGAAAATCTTAACAGTATATTTGACCTCTCAGCTTCCCTGTCAAATCTAAAAATCTCAAATAGAAAACCAAAGAAAATGAACAACAATGACAAATGGTTTGATGAAGAATGCAAAAATCTAAGAAATAAATTGAGAAACCTGTCCAACCAAAAACATAGAGACCCGGAAAACCTGAGTCTACGCCTTCACTATGGTGAATCACTAAAACAATACAGAAATACACTACGGAAAAAGAAGGAACAGCACGTCAGAAATCAGCTCAATGTAATTGAAGAATCCATAGACTCTAACCACTTCTGGGAAAATTGGAAAACACTAAACAAACAACAACACGAAGAATTATCTATCCAAAATGGAGATGTATGGGTAAACCACTTCTCCAATCTTTTTGGCTCTATAACAAAGAATAAAGAGCAAAAACATATACATGATCAAATACAAATCCTAGAATCAACTATTAAAGACTACCAGAACCCACTGGATTCTCCAATTACCTTGAACGAGTTACAGGACAAAATAAAAACCCTCCAACCCAAAAAGGCCTGTGGTGTTGATGGTATCCTTAATGAAATGATCAAATATACAGACAACAAATTACAATTGGCTATACTAAAACTCTTTAACATCGTCCTTAGCTCTGGCATCTTCCCCAATATTTGGAACCAAGGACTGATCACCCCAATCCACAAAAGTGGAGACAAATTTGACCCCAATAACTACCGTGGAATATGCGTCAACAGTAACCTTGGGAAAATACTCTGCATTATCATTAACAGCAGACTCGTACATTTCCTCAATGAAAACAATGTACTGAGCAAATGTCAAATTGGCTTTTTACCAAATTACCGTACAACAGACCATGTATTCACCCTACACACCCTAATTGACAACCAAACAAACCAAAACAAAGGCAAAGTCTTCTCATGCTTTGTTGACTTCAAAAAAGCCTTCGACTCAATTTGGCATGAGGGTCTGCTATACAAATTGATGGAAAGTGGTGTTGGGGGTAAAACATACGACATTATAAAATCCATGTACACAAACAACAAGTGTGCGGTTAAAATTGGCAAAAAACACACACATTTCTTCACACAGGGTCGTGGGGTGAGACAGGGATGCAGCTTAAGCCCCACCCTCTTCAACATATATATCAACGAATTGGCGCGGGCACTAGAACAGTCTGCAGCACCCGGCCTCACCCTACTAGACTCTGAAGTCAAATGTCTACTGTTTGCTGATGATCTGGTGCTTCTGTCACCAACCAAGGAGGGCCTACAGCAGCACCTAGATCTTCTGCACAGATTCTGTCAGACCTGGGCCCTGACAGTAAATCTCAGTAAGACCAAAATAATGGTGTTCCAAAAAAGGTCCAGTCGCCAGGACCACAAATTCCATCTAGACACTGTTGCCCTAGAGCACACAAAAAACTATACATACCTCGGCCTAAACATCAGCACCACAGGTAACTTCCACAAAGCTGTGAACGATCTGAGAGACAAGGCAAGAAGGGCCTTCTATGCCATCAAAAGGAACATAAATTTCAACATACCAATTAGGATCTGGCTAAAAATACTTGAATCAGTCATAGAGCCCATTGCCCTTTATGGTTGTGAGGTCTGGGGTCCGCTCACCAACCAAGATTTCACAAAATGGGACAAACACCAAATTGAGACTCTGCATGCAGAATTCTGCAAAAATATCCTCCGTGTACAACGTAGAACACCAAATAATGCATGCAGAGCAGAATTAGGCCGATACCCACTAATTATCAAAATCCAGAAAAGAGCCGTTAAATTCTACAACCACCTAAAAGGAAGCGATTCCCAAACCTTCCATAACAAAGCCATCACCTACAGAGAGATGAACCTGGAGAAGAGTCCCCTAAGCAAGCTGGTCCTAGGGCTCTGTTCACAAACACAAACACACCCCACAGAGCCCCAGGACAACAGCACAATTAGACCCAACCAAATCATGAGAAAACAAAAAGATAATTACTTGACACATTGGAAAGAATTAACAAAAAAACAGAGCAAACTAGAATGCTATTTGGCCCTAAACAGAGAGTACACAGTGGCAGAATACCTGACCACTGTGACTGACCCAAACTTAAGGAAAGCTTTGACTATGTACAGACATTTACATTTACATTTAAGTCATTTAGCAGACGCTCTTATCCAGAGCGACTTACAAATTGGTGCATTCACCTTATGATATCCAGTGGAACAACCACTTTACAATAGTGCATCTAACTCTTTTAAGGGGGGGGGGGGGTTAGAAGGATTACTTTATCCTATCCTAGGTATTCCTTAAAGAGGTGGGGTTTCAGGTGTCTCCGAAAGGTGGTGATTGACTCCGCTGACCTGGCGTCGTGAGGGAGTTTGTTCCACCATTGGGGTGCCAGAGCAGCGAACAGTTTTGACTGGGCTGAGCGGGAACTGTACTTCCTCAGAGGTAGGGAGGCGAGCAGGCCAGAGGTGGATGAACGCAGTGCCCTTGTTTGGGTGTAGGGCCTGATCAGAGCCTGAAGGTACGGAGGTGCCGTTCCCCTCACAGCTCCGTAGGCAAGCACCATGGTCTTGTAACGGATGCGAGCTTCAACTGGAAGCCAGTGGAGAGAGCGGAGGAGCGGGGTGACGTGAGAGAACTTGGGAAAGTTGAACACCAGACGGGCTGCGGCGTTCTGGATGAGTTGTAGGGGTTTAATGGCACAGGCAGGGAGCCCAGCCAACAGCGAGTTGCAGTAATCCAGACGGGAGATGACAAGTGCCTGGATTAGGACCTGCGCCGCTTCCTGCGTGAGGCAGGGTCGTACTCTGCGAATGTTGTAGAGCATGAACCTACAGGAACGGGTCACCGCCTTGATGTTAGTTGAGAACGACAGGGTGTTGTCCAGGATCACGCCAAGGTTCTTAGCACTCTGGGAGGAGGACACAATGGAGTTGTCAACCGTGATGGCGAGATCATGGAACGGGCAGTCCTTCCCCGGGAGGAAGAGCAGCTCCGTCTTGCCGAGGTTCAGCTTGAGGTGGTGATCCGTCATCCACACTGATATGTCTGCCAGACATGCAGAGATGCGATTCACCACCTGGTTATCAGAGGGGGGAAAGGAGAAGATTAATTGTGTGTCGTCTGCATAGCAATGATAGGAGAGACCATGTGAGGATATGACAGAGCCAAGTGACTTGGTGTATAGCGAGAATAGGAGAGGGCCTAGAACAGAGCCCTGGGGGACACCAGTGGTGAGAGCACGTGGTGCGGAGACAGATTCTCGCCACGCCACCTGGTAGGAGCGACCTGTCAGGTAGGACGCAATCCAAGCGTGGGCCGCGCCGGAGATGCCCAGCTCGGAGAGGGTGGAGAGGAGGATCTGATGGTTCACAGTATCAAAGGCAGCCGATAGGTCTAGAAGGATGAGAGCAGAGGAGAGAGAGTTAGCTTTAGCAGTGCGGAGCGCCTCCGTGACACAGAGAAGAGCAGTCTCAGTTGAATGACTAGTCTTGAAACCTGACTGATTTGGATCAAGAAGGTCATTCTGAGAGAGATAGCAGGAGAGCTGGCCAAGGACGGCACGTTCAAGAGTTTTGGAGAGAAAAGAAAGAAGGGATACTGGTCTGTAGTTGTTGACATCGGAGGGATCGAGTGTAGGTTTTTTCAGAAGGGGTGCAACTCTCGCTCTCTTGAAGACGGAAGGGACGTAGCCAGCGGTCAAGGATGAGTTGATGAGCGAGGTGAGGTAAGGGAGAAGGTCTCCGGAAATGGTCTGGAGAAGAGAGGAGGGGATAGGGTCAAGCGGGCAGGTTGTTGGGCGGCCGGCCGTCACAAGACGCGAGATTTCATCTGGAGAGAGAGGGGAGAAAGAGGTCAAAGCACAGGGTAGGGCAGTGTGAGCAGAACCAGCGGTGTCGTTTGACTTAGCAAACGAGGATCGGATGTCGTCGACCTTCTTTTCAAAATGGTTGACGAAGTCATCAGCAGAGAGGGAGGAGGGGGGAGGAGGGGGAGGAGGATTCAGGAGGGAGGAGAAGGTGGCAAAGAGCTTCCTAGGGTTAGAGGCAGATTCTTGGAATTTAGAGTGGTAGAAATTGGCTTTAGCAGCAGAGACAGAAGAGGAGAATGTAGAGAGGAGGGAGTGAAAGGATGCCAGGTCCGCAGGGAGGCGAGTTTTCCTCCATTTCCGCTCGGCTGCCCGGAGCCCTGTTCTGTGAGCTCGCAATGAGTCGTCGAGCCACGGAGCAGGAGGGGAGGACCGAGCCGGCCTGGAGGATAGGGGACATAGAGAGTCAAAGGATGCAGAAAGGGAGGAGAGGAGGGTTGAGGAGGCAGAATCAGGAGATAGGTTGGAGAAGGTTTGAGCAGAGGGAAGAGATGATAGGATGGAAGAGGAGAGAGTAGCGGGGGAGAGAGAGCGAAGGTTGGGACGGCGCGATACCATCCGAGTAGGGGCAGTGTGGGAAGTGTTGGATGAGAGCGAGAGGGAAAAGGATACAAGGTAGTGGTCAGAGACTTGGAGGGGAGTTGCAATGAGATTAGTGGAAGAACAGCATCTAGTAAAGATGAGGTCAAGCGTATTGCCTGCCTTGTGAGTAGGGGGGGAAGGTGAGAGGGTGAGGTCAAAAGAGGAGAGGAGTGGAAAGAAGGAGGCAGAGAGGAATGAGTCAAAGGTAGACGTGGGGAGGTTAAAGTCACCCAGAACTGTGAGAGGTGAGCCATCCTCAGGAAAGGAACTTATCAGGGCGTCAAGCTCATTGATGAACTCTCCAAGGGAACCTGGAGGGCGATAAATGATAAGGATGTTAAGCTTGAAAGGGCTGGTAACTGTGACAGCATGGAATTCAAAGGAGGCGATAGACAGATGGGTCAGGGGAGAAAGAGAGAATGTCCACTTGGGAGAGATGAGGATCCCAGTGCCACCACCCCGCTGACCAGAAGCTCTCGGGGTGTGCGAGAACACGTGGGCAGACGAGGAGAGAGCAGTAGGAGTAGCAGTGTTATCAGTGGTAATCCATGTTTCCGTCAGTGCCAAGAAGTCGAGGGACTGGAGGGAAGCATAGGCTGAGATGAACTCTGCCTTGTTGGCCGCAGATCGGCAGTTCCAGAGGCTGCCTGAGACCTGGAACTCCACGTGGGTCGTGCGCGCTGGGACCACCAGGTTAGAGTAGCAGCGGCCACGCGGTGTGAAGCGTTTGTATGGTCTGTGCAGAGAGGAGAGAACAGGGATAGACAGACACATAGTTGACAGGCTACAGAAGAGGCTACGCTAATGCAAAGGAGATTGGAATGACAAGTGGACTACACGTCTCGAATGTTCAGAAAGTTAAGCTTACGTTGCAAAAAATCTTATTGACTAAAATGATATAGTACTGCTGGCTGGTGAAATAGGCTAGCTAGCAGTGGCTGCGTTGTTGACTTTGTTTGAAAGTGTAGCTGGCTAGGTAACCTCTAACTGGCTAGGTAACCTCGACAATTACTCTAGACTACACAATTATCTTGGATACAAAGACGGCTATGTAGCCAGCTAAGATCAAACAAATCAAACTGTTGTACTGTAATGAAATGAAATGTAATACTACCTGTAATACTACCTGTGGAGCAAAGCGGAATGCAACTACTCGCTCCAAACCAAACCGGGAGTGCGTATCGTAGAGGGAGAGGCAATAGAAGTGTTGTTTCTTGTATTATTGTCTTTTGTGTCTTTAGAGGACTGCTTCACCTTAATGTCCCCTTTCCCTTTTCTTCTGTCCTTATTTTGTCCCACTTTGTCCCTTCTTTGTCCCTTCTTCTCTTCTGCCAACTAGACACTCCTTGTTAGCTAGCTAGCTTCTTTCAGGAATGTCCCTAGCAACTGCCTAGCAACAGGTAAACAACTTAGCTAGCTAAGACTCAGTGAGCATAGCCTTGCTATTGAGAAAGGCCGCCGTAGGCAGACATGGCTCTCAAGAGAAGACAGGCTATGTGCTCACTGCCCACAAAATGAGGTGGAAACTGAGCTGCACTTCCTAACCTCCTGCCCAATGTATGACCATATTAGAGAGACATATTTCCCACAGATTACACAGATCCACAAAGAATTTGAAAACAAATCCAATTTTGATAAACTCCCATATCTACTGGGAGAAATTCCACAGTGTGCCATCACAGCAGCAAGATTTGTGACCTGTTGCCACAAGAAAAGGGCAACCAGTGAAGAACAAACACCATTGTAAATACAACCCATATTTATGCTTATTTATTTTAACTTGTGTGCTTTAACCATTTGTACATTGTTACAACACTGTATATATATAATATAACATTTGTAATGTCTTTATTGTTTTGAAACTTCTGTATGTGTAATGTTTACTGTTAATTTGTATTGTTTATTTCACTTTTGTATAATATCTACCTCACTTGCTTTGGCAATGTTAACACATGTTTCCCATGCCAATAAAGCCCCTTGAATTGAATTGAATTGAATTGAGAGAGAGAGAGAGAGAGAGAAATTTGAGTATTAATTATGCTTATATCTGCTTCTCTCCACAGACCTTAATGTGACAACCTCCCTGGTGAACATTTAGAAACTGTCACCAAGCTACTAGATCCAGCTTGTCTAGGATGCATTGGACTTATTTCTCTCTCTTATTCTCTCTCTCTCTCGCTCTCTCTCACTCTCTCTCTCTCACCCTCTCTCTCTCTCTCTCTCCCTCTCTCTCTCTCTCCCTCTCTCTCCCTCTCTCATTCTCTCGCTCTCTCCCTCCCTCGCTCTCCCTCTCTCATTATCTCCCTCTCTCTCTCTCACCCTCACCCTCTCTCTCTCTCCCTCTCTCTCCCTCTCTCATTCTCTCCCTCTCTCGCTCTCTCTCACCCTCTCTCTCTCACCCTCTCCCTCTCTCTCTCTCTCTGTCTCCCTCTCTCCTTCGCTCTCTTCTTTTCGCACTCTCTGTCTCTCACTCTCTCTCTCTCTTTTTCTCTCTCTCTCTCTCTCTCTCTCTCTCTCTCTCTCTCTCTCTCTCTCTCTCTCTCTCTCTCTCTCTCTCTCTCTCTCTCTCTCTCTCTCTCTCTCTCTCTCTCTCTCTCTCTCTCTCTCTCTCTCTCTCTCTCTCTCTCTCTCTCTCTCTCTCTCTCTCTCTCTCTCTCTCTCTCTCTCTCTCTCTCTCTCTCTCTCTCTCTCTCTCTCTCTATAACAAGATGTAGTCTGGATGCTGTCAGTCTCGTCAGTAGCTCCAGTCATCCTCAGTGTCCCCTAATTATATTAAACCTCTCATTATTATCTGTCTCCTGAGAGTCTTTCACCTCACAGGATTAACCACCACCGTGTGTGTGTGTGTGTGTGTGTGTGTGTGTGTGTGTGTGTGTGTGTGTGTGTGTGTGAGTGTGTGTGTGTATCCATGCGTGTGCGCGCTAAGTCCTGTGTGTTTGAATAAGATCCCTCAGAGTGTTGAATGACGTTTGATAAGAGGAACAGTAATCAAGTTTTCTCCTTCATTATCCTCCCCTCTCTTCTTTTTACAGGGGATTACACGTTGTGTTTGTTCTCTCTGTTCCTCTGGGACGCATCGTTCATTTCTCTTCTCTCTTAACCTCAGGAAACACACAGAATAACAGAGCGTTGTGAAAAAAAAAGGGAATAGCTCAAATGCACATTTTATAAGATAGTGTGGTGAATTTTTGGGGGGTAGCCCAGCCTGGACTTGAACGTTGCTCCGTGCTACTGTCAGTCAGTCGAACCTCTTAGCTTTTACACCAAGAGGATCAAATATATTGAGGGGTATCTTTTATTCAATTTAACTAGGCAAGTAAAGAACTAATTCTTATTTACAATGACAGTCTACCCCGGCCAAACCCTAATCCGGACAACACTGGGCCAAATGTGCGCCGCTCTATGGGACTCTCAATCACAGCCGGTTGTGATACAGCCTGGAATCGAACCAGGGTCTGTAGTGATGCCTCTAACACTGACATGCAGTTCCTTAGCCCGCTGCGCCACTTGAGAGCCCCAATCAAAGAGCAGGGCTCTCCAACCCTGTTCCTGGAAAGATACCTACTGTAGGTTTACACGCCAACCCTGTTCTTGGAGAGATACCTGCTGTAGGTTTACACTCCAACACTGTTCTTGGAGAGATACCTACTGTAGGTTTATATTGATCTAGTCCAGGGCTCTCCAACCATGTGCCTGGAGCGATACCCTACTGTAGGTTTACACTCCAACCGTGTTCTTAGAGAGATACCTACAGTAGGTTTATATTGATCTAGTCCAGGGCTCTCCAACCCTGTTCGTGGAGAGATACCTACTGTAGTTTTCACTCCAACCCTGTTCATGGAGAGATACCTACTGTAGGTTTACACTCCAACCCTGTCCGTGGAGAGATACCTACTGTAGTTTTCACTCCAACCTTGTTCGTGGAGAGATACCTACTGTAGGTTTACACTCCAACCCTGTTCGTGGAGAGATACCTACTGTAGTTTTCACTCCAACCCTGTTCATGGAGAGATACCTACAGTAGGTTTACACTCCAACCCTGTCCGTGGAGAGATACCTACTGTAGTTTTCACTCCAACCCTGTTCATGGAGAGATACCTACTGTAGGTTTACACTCCAACCCTGTTCGTGGAGAGATACCTACTGTAGGTTTACACTCCAACCCTGTCCGTGGAGAGATACCTACTGTAGGTTTACACTCCAACCCTGTCCGTGGAGAGATACCTACTGTAGGTTTACACTCCAACCCTATTCGTGGAGAGATACCTACTGTAGGTTTACACTCCAACCCTGTTCGTGGAGAGATACCTACTGTAGGTTTACACTCCAACCCTGTCCGTGGAGAGATACCCTTCTATAGGTTTTCACTCTAACTCCAGTGAAATGGGGTTCACTCTAACCCCAATGAAATGCTTACTTACAAGCTCTAACCAATAGTGCAAAAAAGGTATTAGGTGAACAATAGGTAGGTAAAGAAAATAAAACAACAGTAAAAAGACAGGCAATATACAGTAGCGAGGCTATAAAAGTAGCGAGGCTATATACAGTAGTGAGGCTATATACAGTAGTGGGACTATATACAGTAGCGAGGCTATTAAAGTAGCGAGGCTATATACAGTAGTGAGGCTAAATACAGTAGTGGGACTATATAGAGTAGCGAGGCTATAAAAGTAGCGAGGCCTTGCGGTCAGAGGCCGAGCAATTGCCGTACCAGGCAGTGATGCAACCAGTCAGGATGCTCTCGATGTTGCAGCTGTAGAACCTTTTGAGGATCTCAGGACCCATGCCAAATCTTTTAGTTTCCTGAGGGGGAATAGGCTGTGTCGTGCCCTCTTCACGACTGTCTCGATGTGTTTGGACCATTCTAGTTTGTTGTTGATTGTACACCAAGGAACTTGAAGCTCTCAACCTGCTCCACTACAGCCCCCTCGATGAGAATGGGGGCGTGCTCGGTCCTCCTTTTCCTGTAGTCCACAATCATCTCCTTAGTCTTGGTTACGTTGAGAGATATGGTGTTATTCTGGCACCACCCGGCCAGTCGTGGGTGAACAGGGAGTACAGGAGGGGACTGAGCACGCACCCCTGGGGAGCTCCAGTGTTGAGGATCAGCGTGGCAGATGTGTTGTTACCTACCCTCACCACCTGGCGGCGGCCCGTCAGGGAGTCCAGGACCCAGTTGCAGAGGGAGGTGTTTAGTCCCAGGATCACAAGAGTTAGTTCAGGACTCCAGCACTGCAGGTGGTAGGAAATCACCAATATTAGCTTTACGCTTTTTTTCAAACACAAATGAACATGAACAAGCAATACTCTCTCTCTCTCTCTCATCCCCTCTTCCCCTCTTCCCCTCACTCATCTCATTCCTACCCTCCACTCTTCCTTATCAGCGGCACTCCTCCTCTCCTCTTCTCCTCCATCCCTCCTTCATCTCCTCTTCCCCTCTCCCTGTAGTTCATCTCCTCTTCCCCTCTTCCTGTGGTTCATCTCATCTTCCTCTCCTCTTCCCCTCTTCCTGTAGTTCCTCTCCTCTTCCCCTCTTCGTGTAGTGCATCTCCTCTTCCTCTCCTCTTCCCCTCTTCCTGTAGTTCATCTCATCTTCCCCTCTTCCTGTGGTTCATCTCATCTTCCTCTCTTCCTGTGGTTCATCTCATCTTCCCCTCTGCCTGTAGTTCATATCATCTTCCCCTCCTCTTCCCCTCTTCCTGTAGTTCAT
>NC_092110.1:40952943-40962943 GCF_045679555.1 Salvelinus alpinus | reverse complement strand
GCACCAGCTGTTCCAGAAGACTGTGTGATCACACTCTTTACAGCCGATGTGAGTAAGACATTTAAACAGGTCAACATTCACAAGGCCGCAGGGCCAGACAGATTACCAGGACGTGTACTGTGAGAATGCGCTGACCAACTGGCAAGTGTCTTCACTGACATTTTCAACCTCTCCCTGTCCCAGTCTGTAATACCATCATGTTTTAAGCAGACCACCATAGTGCCTGTGCCCAAGAACACTAAGATTACTGCCTAAATGACTACCGACCCATAGCACTCAAGTCTGTAGCCATGAAGTGCTTTGAAAGGCTGGTCATGGCTCACATCAACACTATCATCGCAGAAACCCTAGACCCACTCCAATTTGCATACCGCCCCAACAGACCCACAAATTATGCAATCTCTTTTTCACTCCACACTGTCCTTTCACACCTGGACAAAAGGAACACATACGTGAGAATGCTATTCATTGACTACAGCTCAGCGTTCAACACCATAGCACCCTCAAAGCTTATCAATAAGCTAAGGACCCTGGGACTAAACACCCCCTCTGCAACTGGATCCTGGACTTCCTGACGGGCCGCCCCCAGGTGGTAAGGGTAGGTAACAACACATCCGCCACGCTGATCCTCAACACAGGGGCCCCTCAGGGGTGCGTGCTCAGTCCCCTCCTGTACTCCCTATTACAGCAAAAGCATGCCATGTGATTGTTTGAGGACGGCGCCCCACATCAAAATAGTTTTCCACTGTCACAGGTTTCATAAATTCACAAATAGCGATGAAATATTCACTTACTTTTTGAAAATCTTCCTCTGATTTCTCATCCAAAGGGTCCCAGCTATAATATGTACTGTCGTTTTGTTAAATAAAATCCTTCTTTATATCCAAAAAAGTCAGTTTAGTTGGCGCCATCAATTTGAGTAAACCACTCGTTCAACATGCAGGGAAATGATTTCAAAAATCAACCCCTAAACTTTGTTTCAACAAGTCAAAAGACATGTATATTTACTCCTCAGATACCCTAAAATATAATCAAACTATAATATTTCTTACGGAAAGACGTATGTTCAATAGGAAACCGATTATAGCAGGTGGGTCTTGTCTTCATGGCCGCCGCAAACACACTTTTCCGAGACTGTGTCCCTGTACTAAAACTGATATTTCTTATTCGTTTTGGAAGTTACAAGCCTGAAACCTTGAACATAGACTGCTGACACCCTGTGGAAGCCATAGGAATTGCATCCCGGGAGCTAGATTTGAGTATGCCCTTATACTTATGTATGCCCTTAAACTCTCAAAAAGAAATACATTTCTGGTTGGTTTTTCTATGGATTTTCTCCTAACATATCTATTGTGTTATATTCTCCTACATTATTTTAACATTTCTACAAACGTCAAAGTGTTTTCTTTCCAATGGTACCAATTATACAGTGGGGAGAACAAGTATTTGATACACTGCCGATTTTGCAGGTTTTCCTACTTACAAAGCATGTAGAGGTCTGTAATGTTTATCATAGGTACACTTCAACTGTGAGAGACGGAATCTAAAACAAAAATCCAGAAAATCACATTGTATAATTTTTAAGTAATGAATTTGCATTTTATTGCATGACATAAGTATTTGATCACCTACCAACCAGTAAGAATTCCGGCTCTCACAGACCTGTTAGTTTTTCTTTTAGAAGCCCTCCTGTTCTCCACTCATGACCTGTATTAACTGCACCTGTTTGAACTCGTTACCTGTATAAAAGACACCTGTCCACACACTCAATCAAACAGACTCCAACCTCTCCACAATGGCCAAGACCAGAGAGCTGTGTAAGGACATCAGGGATAAAATTGTAGACCTGCACAAGGCTGGGATGGGCTACAGGACAATAGGCAAGCAGCTTGGTGAGAAGGAAACAACTGTTGGCGCAATTATTAGAAAATGGAAAAAGTTCAAGATGACGGTCAATCACCCTCGGTCTGGGGCTCCATGCAAGATCTCACCTCGTGGGGCATAAATGATCATGAGGAAGGTGAGGGATCAGCCCAGAACTACACGGCAGGACCTGGTCAATGACCTGAAGAGAGCTGGGACCACAGTCTCAAAGAAAACCATTAGTAACACACTACGCCGTCATGGATTAAAATCCTGCAGCGCACACAAGGTCCCCCTGCTCAAGCCAGCGCATGACCAGGCCCGTCTGAAGTTTGCCAATGACCATCTGGATGATCCAGAGGAGGAATGGGAGAAGGTCATGTGGTCTGATGAGACAAAAATAGAGCTTTTTGGTCTAAACTCCACTCGCCGTGTTTGGAGGAAGAAGAAGGATGAGTACAACCCCAAGAACACCATCCCAACCGTGAAGCATGGAGGTGGAAACATCATTCTTTGGGGATGCTTTTCTGCAAAGGGGACAGGACGACTGCACCGTATTGAGGGGAGGATGGATGGGGCCATGTATCGCGAGATCTTGGCCAACAATATCCTTCCCTCAGTAAGAGCATTGAAGATGAGTCGTGGCTGGGTCTTCCAGCATGACAACGACCCGAAACACACAGCCAGGGCAACTAAGGAGTGGCTCCGTAAGAAGCATCTCAAGGTCCTGGAGTGGCCTAGCCAGTCTCCAGACCTGAACCCAATAGAAAATCTTTGGAGGGAGCTGAAAGTCCGTATTGCCCAGCGACAGCCCCGAAACCTGAAGGATCTGGAGAAGGTCTGTATGGAGGAGTGGGCCAAAATCCCTGCTGCAGTGTGTGCAAACCTGGTCAAGAACTACAGGAAACGTATGATCTCTGTAATTGCAAACAAAGGTTTCTGTACCAAATATTAAGTTCTGCTTTTCGGATGTATCAAATACTTATGTCATGCAATAAAATGCAAATTAATTACTTAAAAATCATACAATTTGATTTTCTGGATTTTTGTTTTAGATTCCGTCTCTCACAGTTGAAGTGTACCTATGATAAAAATTACAGACCTCTACATGCTTCGTAAGTAGGAAAACCTACAAAATCGGCAGTGTATCAAATACTTGTTCTCCTCACTGTATGTATATCCTGGCTTCAGGGCCTGAGCAACAGGCAGTTTACTTTGGGCATGTCATTCAGGCGGAAATTGAGAAAAAGGGGCGTAGCCCTAAGAAGTTTTAAGAACAAATGTTATTTTCAATGATGGCCTAGGAACAGTGGGTTAAAGCTCGGATCACTTAAGGGTCTGAACAAAATACCAGCCTTAGTAAAGTTGAAAATTTACTCTGAGGCCTTTAACTTTACAGCTACAGTACTCACCAGTTTCTCCACAGAGGTCCATAGGTAATCCCTGTAAACTGCCCAAAGCTGGTGCCTTGCAGCTGTAGACTTATCATGCATTTATCAACTTAGGATAGTGCCCTAAGCAACACACTGCAAATTAGGAATACACTAGATATGACATTAGACAATGCCATGATAAGTTCATTTTGCCTGGACCTTGGACGTATATAGAATACAGTCCAATTAGATGATTTTGGTGTAATAATATATATTTTGTATATCTTTTGTTTATGTTTTCATTCCTTTTCGTTTCAGTTCCTTTGACACTTAGGAAGTGATAGAGCCATAAACAAAGTCGCCACAACGCCGCTCATTTGGGAAGAAATGTAATTATATATTTTGTGAGTGTGTGTGCATTGATAAACTCTGAGACTATCGATTCACTACAGAAGGAGCAAATTCTAGACGACACGAGTTACCAGTCTGCAGCTAGAAATTACGTAAACCTAGAACAAGAATACCGACAACCGCCGAAGCAGCTATTCTATGAGAACATGTCTGAATGGTACTCTGAAGTATCCATTCTAACCACCTACAACAACGAAAGACATTGTGACTTCTGGGAAAGTTAACCAGAGACTCTGATGAACTCTACAGGACGATCGAGGATTCCAACAGAGAAGACAACAACGACATATGGGCGTAAATATATACATTGCAATTATTCTTGAATGAGCGGCCCGTTCATGTGCAACGGATTAGCATTTCAACTAATATAATTATCAAGTGTGTAGTGAATCCATTTTGTTTTTCCCGCTCTTTCTCAGTCCCCACCCCTTTCCTTTGTCTACCAAGCCGTCATATCGGCTTAGCCCACTAGGGACTTTTCTATCATTGTTAGCAACCAATATCTTCTGTTTGTTTTGTTATGTATTTCTGTGATTATTTAGTTAGTAAATAAATAATTTAGCCATTTTGTGATTCATTATGGAAACTAGGGTTCGTGCAGATATCCAAGGGTTTGCGACATTCAGTAATGAGAACTGATGAGGTAATACTAATAATTAATAGAGGCCTATTTTGATCAGATATTAAATATTAAAATAACTGAAGAGTTATATTCGGGAAAAGTATAACTCTAACTCTCAACATTTTCCCATGGTGCCCTGACTTCCTAGTTAATTAATGTTCACATGATTAGTTTAATCACGTAATATTCAGAGTGATTTAGTTATTCATCTAGAGACGTGAGAGAAAACAGTAGCCCACGATGCTCTTGCTAGTATCACTGTTTTAATTAAAGCATCGGGGGGGGTGGGGGTTGCAGGTAAAGACTACCACATACTACGTATGTGTCTGTTGTCTTTTAGATCATAACGATTATGCTTAGTGAATGTGGGTCCTGGAGTATGACGTATACTGTTATTAGATGACTAAAAATACTAATTTGGTTTTGGTTTCAATCCTGAGATTTGAACGGTAAGAAGTAGAAGACCGATGAATGACATGTCAGAGTTAATGCTTTGTGTGTTAGTGTGTGTGTGTGTGTGTGTGTGTGTGTGTGTGTGTGTGTGTGTGTGTGTGTGTGTGTGTGTGTGTGTGTGTGTGTGTGTGTGTGTGTGTGTGTGTGTGTGTGTAGTATGTGAGCATGTGTATGTGTATCTCATTTCTTAATCTGTAGTTCTTAGAGAAGATCAGAGTGAACAGAAGGAACAATTACACTGGGAGGGAGGGAGACAGAGAGAGACAGAGAGACAGAGAGACAGAGAGAGAGAGAGACAGAGAGAGAGAGAGAGAGAGAGAGAGAGAGAGAGAGAGAGAGAGAGAGAGAGAGAGAGAGAGAGAGAGACAGAGAGACAGAGAGAGAGAGAGAGAGAGAGAGAGAGAGAGAGAGAGAGAGAGACAGAGAGACAGAGAGACAGAGAGAGAGAGAGAGAGAGAGAGAGACAGAGAGACAGAGAGAGAGTCTGTGTACGTGCGTATGTCTGTGTGCGTATGTCTAAGAGAGAGAGAGAGACTCCCTGAGCTTCAGTGACCTTCCAAACTTACACATCATCCCATCTTTAATTTAGCAACTGCCCAGCCAATGCTTCGTCTAGACGGCCACAGCCTGCAGGAAAGCCCCAGGCTTCAGACTCGTGTAGGCCTCAGGAGTGGAGACAACTCTACACCACTAACCGTGAACACACACACACACACCACCTTTAACCCTGAACCAGACGGACTCAGGTGAGACGAGACACAACCGAGACATCTCAGGTCACTTCACACTGCTTGTGTTTGTAATAATGTATCTTTATTCATTTATCTCTCATTTATTTATTGAGGCATGTGAGAGTTGGGCTATGAAATGCTCCGTAAATAACGTGCCATTTCTCTTCCTCCGCAACCCGCCTGTGTGTCTGTGAGCATGTGTGGCTGTCTGTGTCTGTGAGTCTGTGAGTCTGTGTGTGTGGTGTGTGTGTGTGTGTGCGTGTGTGTGTGTGTGTCTGTGTGTGTGTCTGTGTGTGTGTGTGTGTGTCTGCGAGTCTGTGTGTGTGTGTGTCTGTGTGTGTGTGTATGTGTGTGTGTCTTTGAGTCTCTGTGTTTGTCTGTGAGTCTGTGTGTGTGTGTGTGTGTGTGTGTGTGTGTGTGTGTCTGCGAGTCTGAGTTTGTGTCTGTGTGTGTGTCTGTGAGTATGTGTGGGTGTCTGTGTGTCTGTGTGTGTGTGTGTGTGTGTGTGTGTGTGTGTGTGTGTGTGTGTGTGTGTGTGTGTGTGTGTGTGTGTGTGTGTGTGTGTGTGTGTGTGTGTGTGTGTGTGTGTGAGAGAGTCTGAGTTTGTGTGAGTCTGTGTGTGTGTGTGTGTGTGTCTTTGAGTCTCTGTGTTTGTCTGTGAGTCTGTGTGTGTGTGTGTGTGTCTGCGAGTCTGAGTTTGTGTCTGTGTGTGTGTCTGTGAGTATGTGTGGGTGTCTGTGTGTCTGTGTGTGTGTGTGTCTGTGTGTGTGTGTGTGTGTGTGTGTGTGTGTGTGTGTGTGTGTGTGTGTGTGTGTGTGTGTGTGTGTGTGTGTGTGTGTGTGTGTGTGTGTGTGTGTGTGTGAGTCTGAGTTTGTGTGAGTCTGTGAGTATGTGTGTGTCTGTGAGAATGTGGGTGTGTGTGTCTGTGTCTGTGCCTGTGAGCCTGTTTGTGTGAGTCTGCGAGTATGTGTGTGTGTGTGTGTATGTGTCTGTGTGTTTTTGTGTCTGTGTGTCAGTGAGTGTGTGTGTGTGTGTTTGTGTGTGTGTGTGAATTTGTGTATGTATGTGAGTCTGTGTGTGTTTGTGTGTGTGTTCGAACTTAAGGAGACCAATTTGTAAGTCGCTCTGGATAAGAGCGTCTGCTAAATGACTTAAATGTAAATGTAAATGTAAATGTTCGGCCCTCCTTTTCCAGTTGTGCACGATCATCTCCTTTGTCTTGCTCAAGTTGAGAGAGAGGTTGTTGTCTTGGCACCACACTGCCAGGTCTCTGACCTCCTCCCTATAGGATATCTCATTGTTGTCGGTGATCAGACCTTCACCGTTGTGTCATCGGCAAACTTAATGATGGTGTTAGTTCTTTGTGGCAGTAATGGGTGAACAGCGAGCAAAGGGGCAGACTAAGCACGCACCCTTGAGGGGCACCTTTCTGGAGCAGGCGTTCCGCTAGCGACCCTCCTCAACATCATCCGGTGAAATTGCAGAGCGCGAAATTCAATTGACAGAAATATAAATATTTAACATTCATGAAAATACAATATTTAGTTATACATCTTAGTAAAGCTTAATTTTCTTGTTAATACAGCCGCTGTGTCAGATTTCAAAAAGGCTTTACGGTGAAAGCACACCATGCGATTATCTGAGGACAGCGCCTCGTATACAAAAGCATGAAAAACATATTTCAACCAGGGAGTTGTGACACGAAAGTCAGAAATAGTGATATAATAAATGCCTTACCTTTGAAGATCTTCCTCTGTTGCCACTCCAAAAGGTCCCAGTTACATTACAAATGGTCCTTTTGTTCGATAATGTCCTTCTTTATATCCCCAAAAACTCAGTTTAGCTGGCGCGCTTCAGTCAATAATCCACCCAGTTTCCCTCCTTCAAAGTGCAAAATGAATCCCAAGCGTTACTAATAAACTTCTCCAACAACGTTTATAATCAAACCTCAGCTACCCAAATACGTAAATAAATGATCAAATTTAAGACGGAGAATCAATATTGTCTTTACCGGAGATAAACAACATAGAACGGGCACTCATCCATGCGCATGAAAACACTACAGCCAAAATGGGAGCCACTTAGAAAAACTGCAACTTCTAGCTAATTCTTACAAAAACCAGCCTGAAACTCTTTCTTAAGACTGTTGACATCTAGTGGAAGCCCTAGGAACTGCAATCTGGGACGACTTCGCCTCATAATAAACATGAAAGTCATTGAAAACAGTGGTAGGCAGATTTTTTTTTATTAGGATGGTTTGTCCTTGGGGTTTCGCCTGCCATATCAATTTTGTTATCTTCTTAGTGCCAGCAATGGCAGCGCGGGAAATTCAAAAATATTTTTTAGAAGTATGTAACTTTCACACATTAACAAGTCCAATACACCAAATGAAAGATAAACTTCTTGTTAATCTACCCATCGTGTCCGATTTTCAAAAAGGCTTTACAGCGAAAGCACAACATATGATTATGTTAGGTCAGAGCCAAGTCACAAAAACACATAGCCATTTTTCCAGCCAAAGATAGGAGTCACAAAAAGCAGAAATAGAGATAAAATGAATCACTAACCTTTGATGATCTTCATCAGATGACACTCATAGGACATCATGTTACACAATACATGTATGTTTTGTTCGATAAAGTGCATATTTATATCCAAAAATCTCAGTTTACATTGGCGCGTTACGGTCAGTAATGTTTTGCTTCCAAAACATCCGGTGATTTTGCAGAGAGACACATCAATTCACAGGAATACTCATAATAAACATTGATAAAAGATACAAGTGTTAATTACAGAATTAAAGATAGACTTCTCCTTAATGCAACCGCTGTGTCAGATTTCAAAAAAAACTTTACGTAAAAAGCATACCATGCAATAATCTGAGTACAGCGCTCAGACGACAAATCAGCCAAAGAAATATCTGCCATGTTGGAGTCAACATTAGTCAGAAATAGCATTATAAATATTCACTTACCTTTGATGATCTTCATCAGAATGCACTCCCAGGAATCACAGTTCCAACATAAATGTTGGATTTGTTCAATAAAGTTTGTCATTTATGTCCAAATTCCTCACTGTTGTTAGCGTGTTCAGCCCAGTAATCCATCTTCATGAGGCGTGAGCACTACGTCCAGACAAAGTCCAAAAGTTCCGTTACAGACCGTAGAAACATTTCAAACGATGTATAGAATCAATCTTTAGGATGTTTTTAACATAAATCTTCAATAATGTTACAACCGGATAAATCCTTTGTCTGTAGAAAAGCCATGGAACGAGAGCTACCTCTCACGTGAACGAGCGTCAGAGTTTGTGGCACTCTGTCAGACCACTCACTCAAAGAGCACTTATGAGCCCCTCCTTTACAGTAGTTTCTAAAGACGGTTGCCATCTAGTGAAAGCATCAGGAAGTGCACAATGACCCCATAGACACTGTGTATTCGATAGGCAAAGCTTTCAAAAACTACAAACCTCAGATTTCCCACTTCCTGGTTGGACGTGAAAATACTGCCTCCTATCCTAAACAGGTTAAGAACAAATTCTTATTTTCAATGACAGCCTAGGAACAGTGGGTTAACTGCCTTGTTCAGGGGCAGAAAGACATATTTTTACCTTGTCAGCTCAGGGGATTCCATCTTGCAACCTTTCGGTTACTAGCCCAACGCTATAACCACTAGGCTACCCTGCCCGCCCCTTACTCTGCTATCTAGCAGACACTTTAACCCAAAGCGACTTACAGTCATGCGTGTATACATTTTACAAACAGGTGATCCAGGGAATCAATCCCACTATGCAATTGAATCTACAGAGTACCACAATAACGCAGCTGTGACCAACTGGAATCTGAGGCTTTTGCCAACTGCAAAGCAATGGTTAGAACAATGCATTCAACTGAAATGTGTCTTCTGCATTTTACCCAACCCCCCTGAATCAGAGAGGTGTGGGGGGGGGGGGGGCTGCCTTAATCGACATCCATGTTTTCGGTGCCCGGGGAACAGTGGGTTAACTACCTTGTGGTTTGGCCGCTGAACTAAAGCCTCCATTTTTCAGGCCGGTATCCAATCAGCAGTAGATTAATTAATGTTTAAAGTTTATTAAAGTAATTTCCGATTGAGACGACATGTTTACCGTGAATGACACAGAGTGATCAGATTGAGTCCTGGCCTAAGGCAAGTTTACTCATCATCACACGAGTTCACTGGGGTTAGGGCTGTGTCTGGACTGATTCTAGACATTCAGAATATGAGACGGAAGTTTTTATATATGTATATATTTTTTCTGCATTTACATACAGAAACACTCTGGTAGAAAATGTAGAAAATGTAGAAAAAACACACACCATCACACACACACACACACACACACACACACACACACACACACACACACACACACACACACACACACACACACACACACACACACACACACACACACACACACACACACACACACACACACACCATCACACACACACACCATAACACACACACACACACCATCACACACACACCATAACACACACACACCATCACAGAGCATCACACACA
>NC_092110.1:40935443-40950443 GCF_045679555.1 Salvelinus alpinus | reverse complement strand
CCTATCAAATACACAGTGTCTATGGGGTCATATTGCACTTCCTAAGGCTTCCACTAGATGTCAACTGTCTTTAGAACCTTGTTTGATGCCTCTACTGTGAAGTGAGGGCGAATGAGAGGGGATTGAGTAAGGTCTCTCCCAGAGTGCCACGAGCTGACCATGCGCTGACCATGCGTGTTCACGTGATAGTTAGCTTGCGTTCCATTGCATTTCTGAAGACAAAGGAATTCTCCGGTTGGAACATTATTGAAGATTTATGTTAAAAACATCCTAAAGAGTGAGTCTATACTTCGTTTGACATGTTTCTACGGACTGTAACGGAACTTTTTTGACTTTTCGTCTGCTCCATGTGATCGAGCGTCATGAATTTGGAATACTGGGCTAAACGCGCTAACAAAATGTACTAATAATATGCATATATTAGCAACTGGGACTGAGTAGCAGGCAGTTCACTTGGGCAAGCTTTTCATCTAAACGTGAAAATGCTGCCCCCTAGCCCAAACAGGTTAAACAAATTCAGATGGTAGTGTAGGATTGTGAATTACAATTGAGGGTTTGTATTTGTATTTATTATGGATCCCCATTAGTTCCTGCCAAGGCAGAAGCTACTCTTCCTGGGGTTTACTATGGATCCCCATTAGTTCCTGCCAAGGCAGAAGCTACGCTTCCTGGGGTCCAGCAAAATTAAGGCAGTTTTACAACTTTAAAAACATTACAATACATTCATAGATTTCACAACACACTGTGTGCCCTCAGGCCACTACTCTACCACAACATACAGTGGGGAGAACAAGTATTTGATACACTGCTGATTTTGCAGGTTTTCCTACTTACAAAGCATGTAGAGGTCTGTAATTTTTATCATAGGTACACTTCAACTGTGGGAGACGGAATCTAAAACAAAAATCCAGAAAATCACATTGTATGATTTTTAAGTAATTAATTTGCATTTTATTGTATGACATAAGTATTTGATACATCAGAAAAGCAGAACTTAAAATTTGGTACAGAAACTTTTATTTGCAATTACAGAGATCATACGTTTCCTGTAGTTCTTGACCAGGTTTGCACACACTGCAGCAGGGATTTTGGCCCACTCCTCCATACAGACCTTCTCCAGATCCTTCAGGTTTCGGTGCTGTCGCTGGGCAATACGGACTTTCAGTTCCCTCCAAAGATTTTCTATTGGGTTCAGGTCTGGAGACTGGCTAGGCCACTCCAGGACCTTGAGATGCTTCTTACGGAGCCACTCCTTAGTTGCCCTGGCTGTGTGTTTTGGGTTGTTGTCATGCTGGAAGACCCAGCCACGACCCATCTTCAATGCTCTTACTGAGGGAAAGAGGTTGTTGGCCAAGATCTCGCGATACATGGCCCCATCCATCCTCCCCTCAATACGGTGCAGTCGTCCTGTCCCCTTTGCAGAAAAGCATCCCCAAAGAATGATGTTTCCACCTCCATGCTTCACGGTTGGGATGGTGTTCTTGGGGTTGTACTCATCCTTCTTCTTCCTTCAAACACGGCGAGTGGAGTTTAGACCAAAAAGCTCTATTTTTGTCTCATCAGACCACATGACCTTCTCCCATTCCTCCTCTGGATCATCCAGATGGTCATTGGCAAACTTCAAACGGGCCTGAACATGCGCTGGCTTGAGCAGGGGGACCTTGCGTGCGCTGCAGGATTTTAATCCATGACGGCGTAGTTTGTTACTAATGGTTTTCTTTGAGGCTGTGGTCCCAGCTCTCTTCAGGTCATTGACCAGGTCCTGCCGTGTAGTTCTGGGCTGATCCCTCACCTTCCTCATGATCATTGATGCCCCACGAGGTAAGATCTTGCATGGAGCCCCAGACCGAGGGTGATTGACCGTCATCTTGAACTTCTTCCATTTTCTAATAATTGCGCCAACAGTTGTTGCCTTCTCACCAAGCTGCTTGCCTATTGTCCTGTAGCCCATCCCAGCCTTGTGCAGGTCTACAATCTTATCCCTGATGTCCTTACACAGCTCTCTGGTCTTGGCCATTGTGGAGAGGTTGGAGTCTGTTTGATTGAGTGTGTGGACAGGTGTCTTTTATACAGGTAACGAGTTCAAACAGGTGCAGTTAATACAGGTAATGAGTGGAGAACAGGAGGGCTTCTTAAAGAAAAACTAACAGGTCTGTGAGAGCCGGAATTCTTACTGGTTGGTAGGTGATCAAATACTTATGTCATGCAATAAAATGCTAATTAATTACTTAAAAATCATACAATGTGATTTTCTGGATTTTTGTTTTAGATTCCGTCTCTCACAGTTGAAGTGTACCTATGATAAAAATGACAGACGTCTACACGCTTTGTAAGTAGGAAAACCTGCAAAATCGGCAGTGTATCAAATACTTGTTCTCCCCACTGTATCTACAACACAAAATACATGTGTACGTGTGTGTATAGTGCTTATGTTATCGTGTGTGTGTGTGTGCATGTGTCTGTGCCGATGTTTGTGTTGCTTCACAGTCACCGCTGTTCCATAAGGTGTACTTTATCTGTATTTTAAATCTAATTTTGCTGCTTGCATCAGTTAACTGATGTGGAATAGACCTCCATGTAGTCATGGCTCTGTTTAGTACTGTGCACCTTCCATGGTGTGTTCTGGACTTGGGGACTTTGAAGAGACCCTTGGTGGTATGTCTTGTGGGTATGCATGGGTGTCCGAGCTGTGCGCCAGCAGTTCAAATTGACAGCTCGGTGCATTCAACCTCTCACAAATACAAGTAGTGAGGAAGTCAATATCTCCTCCACTTTGAGCCAGAAGAGAATTACATGCAGTTTATTAATGTTAGCTGTGTACATCCAAGTGCAGCCCTGTTCTGAGCCACTTGAAATTTGAAAATTGCAATTTTCCTAAGTCCCTCTTTATGGCACCTGACCACACGACCGAACAGTAGTCCAGGTACGACAAAACTAGGGCCTGTAGGACCTGCCTTGTTGATAGTGTTGTTATTAAGATGGCAGATCAACTCTTGATTATGGACAGACTTCTCCCCATCTTAGCTACTGTTGTATCAATGTGTTTTGACCATGACAGTTTACAATCCAGGGTAACTCCAAGCAGTTTAGTCACCTCAACTTGCTCAATTTCCACAATATTCATTTGGAGACTTATATCTCCCTCACTAACTTTAAGCATCAGCTATCTGAGCAGCTTACCGATCGCTGCAGTTGTACACAGCCCATCTGTAAATAGCTCATCCAATCTACCTACCTCACCCCATAGGAAGCCGATTCTACATTTAATTTTGGATTGGAGATGCTTAATATGAGTCTGGAAGGAGAGTTTACAGTCTAGCCAGACACCTAGGTATTTGTAGTTGTCCACATATTCTAAGTTAGAACTGTCCAGAGTAGTGATGTTAGTCGGGCGGACTGGTGCGGGCAGCGATCGGTTGAAGAGCATGCATATAGTTTTACTAGTGTTTAAGAGCAGTTGGAGGCCACGGAAGGAGTGTTGTATGGCATTGAAGCTCGTTTGGAGGTTTGTTAACACAGTGTCTGCTAAATAGCAGAATAAGGGGCAGCAGATAGCCTAGTGGTTAGAGCGTTGGACTAGTACCCGGAAGGTTGCAAGATTGAATTCCCAAGCTGACAAGATAAACATCTGTCATTCTGCCCCTGAACAAGGCAGTTAACCCACTGTTCCTAGGTCGTCATTGAAAATAAGAATTTGTTCTTAACTGACTTGCCTAGTTAAATAAAGGTAAAAAAAAAAATTGTCCAGATGTATACAGAATGGTGTCGTCTGCGTAGAGGTGGATCAAGGAATCACCTGCAGCAAGAGCGACATCATTGATATATACAGAGAAAAGAGTCGGCCCAAGAATTGAACCCTGTGGTACCCCCATAGAGACTGCCAGAGGTCCGGACAACAGGACCTCCGATTTGACACACTGAAATGTATCTGAGAAGTAGTTGGTGAACCAGGTGAGGAAGTCATTTGAGAAACCAATGCTGTTGAGTCTGCCGATAAGAATACGGTTATTGACAGAGTCGAAAGCCTTGGTCAGGTCGATGAAGATGGCTGCACAGTACTGTCTTTTATCGATGGCGGTTATGATATCATTTAGTACCTTGAGCGTGGCTGAGGTGCACCCGTGACCAGCTCAGAAACCGGATTGCACAGCGGAGAAGGTACGATGGGATTCGAAATGATCAGTGATCTGTTTGTTAACTTGGTTGGATGGATGGATATAGGTCTATAACAGTTTGGGTCTAGAGTGTCACCCTCTTTGAAGAGGGGGATGACCGCGGCAGCTTTCAATCTTTAGGACGATACGAAAGAGAGATTGCACAGACTACTAATAGGGGTTGCAACAATGGCGGTGGATAATTTTAGAAACGGAGGGTCCAGATTGTCTAGCCCAGCTGATTTGTACGGGTCCAGGTTTTGCAGTTCTTTCAGAACATCTGCTATCTGGATTTGGGTGAAGGAGAAGCTGAGGAGGCTTGGGCAAGTAGCTGTGGGCGGTGTGGAGCTGTTGGCAGGGGTTGGGGTAGCGAGGATGAAAGCATGGCCAGCCGTAGAGAAATGCTTTTTGAAATTCTCGATTATCGTGTATTTGTCGTTGGTGACAGTGTTTCCTAGCCTCAGTGCAGTGGGCAGCTGGGAGGAGGCGCTCTTATTCTCCATGGACTTTACAGTGTCCCAAAACTTTTGTTTTTCTGTTTGAAAAAGCTAGCCTTTGCTTTCCTAACTGATTGTATGTATTGGTTCCTGACTTCACCGAAAAGTTGCATATTGCGTGGACTATTCAGTACACCACAGGATGTTTATGTGCTGGTCGAGTGCAGTCAGGTCTGGAGTGAAGCAAGGGCTATATCTGTTCTTAGTTCCAAATTTTTTGAAAGGGGCATGCTTATTTAAGATGGTCAATAAATTACTTTTAAAGAACAACCAGGCATCCTCTACTGACGGGATGAGGTCAATATCCTTCCAAGATACCCGCGCCAGGTTGATTAGAAAGTCCTGCTTGCAGAAGTGTTTTAGGGAGAGTTTGACAGTGATGAGGGGTGGTCGTTTGACTGCGGACCCATAATGGATGCAGGCAATGAGGCAGTGATTGCTGAGATCCTGATTGAGCAGCAGAGGTGTATTTGGAGAGCAAGTTGGTCAGGATAATATCTATGAGGGTGCCCATGTTTACGGATTGTGGGTTGTAACTGGTGGGTTCCTTGAAAATGTGTGTGAGATTGAGGGCATCTAGCTTAGATGTAGGACGGCCAGGGTGTTAAGCATTTCCCAGTTTAGGTCACCTAACAGAACAAACTCTGAAGATAGATGGGGGGCAATCAATTCACATATGGTGTCCAGGGCACAACTGGGAGCTGAGGGGGGTCTATAACAGGTGGCAACAGTGAGAGACTTATTTATGGAGAGATATTCTTTTTTAAATAAGAAGCTCGAACTGTTTGAACATAGACCTGGAAAGTATAACAGAACTTTGCAGGCTATCTCTGCAGTAGATTGAAACTCCTCCCCCTTTGGCAGTTCTATCTTGATGGAAAATGTTGCAGGATTCAGACACGGCAAGGACATGAGGGTTGGCAGAGTGTGCTAAAGCAGTGAGTAAAAGGAGGCTTCTGATGTTATTAACATGCATGAAACGAAGGCTTTTACGGTTACAGAAGTCAACAAATGAGAGCGCCTGGGGACGCACAAGGCCTGGGTTAGCTTCTACATCACCCGAGGAACAGAGGAGGAATAGGATGAGGGTACGGCTAAAGGCTATCAAAACTGGTCGTCGAGTGCGTTGGGTTTGAGTTATCTGCATACATAGACACACTGGCTTTACTCAAAGCTGTTAGTAAAGATTGAAAAAAGTAAGGGGCCTAGACAGCTGCCCTGGAAGTTCCTGATTCTACCTGGATTATGTTCGAGAGGAGTCCATTAACTTCACTAGAGTAGGGGGCAGCATTCGGAATTTTGGATGAAATGCATGCCCAAATTAAACTGCCTGCTTCTCGGGCCCAGAAGATATGATATGCATATAACTGTTAGATTTGGATAGAAAACACTCTAAAGTTTCCAAAACTGTTAAAATAGTGTCTGTGAGTATAACAGAACTGATTTGGTAGGCAAAAACCTGAGAAAAATCCATTCAGGAAGTATTTTTTTTGTTGGTTTTGTAGTTTTCTATTCAATGCCATTACAGTATCCATTGACTTAGGACTCAAACTGCAGTTTATATGCCTTCCACTAGATGTCAACAGTCTTTAGAAATAGTTTCAGGCTTTTATTCTGAAAAATGAGGGAATAAGAGCATTCGGAATGACTGGACGCTAAAGTGTCGCAGAGCTTTTCCATGCGCTCGACAGAGAGAGAGCAATTCTTGTTTACCTTTTAAATTGATGACGCTATTGTCCGGTTGAAATATTATCAATTATTTAGGCTAAAAACAACCTGAAGATTGAATATAAACATCGTTTGACATGTTTCTATGAACTTTACGGATACAATTTAGCATTTTTTGTCTTCCTGTTGTGACTGCGTTTGAGCCTGTGGATTACTGAAGAAAACGTGCGAACAAAACCGAGGTTTTTGAATATAAAGAGACTTTATCGAGTAAATGAATGTCTGCTGAGTGCAACCACATGAAGATCATCAAAGGTAAGGGATTCATTTTATCTCTATTTCTGACTCTGACGCTGTTCTACTTGGCTGGTTACTGTTTGTAATGAACTGTCTAGTGGGCTATGTTCTCAAATAATCGTAAGGTATGCTTTCGCCGTAAAGCATTTTTTAAATCTGACACCGTGGTTGGATTCACAAGACGTTCATCTTTAAACCTATGTAAAATATGTTTTGTTTTCTGAATTTTTATAATGAGTCTTTCTGTATTTGAATTTGGCGCCCAGCAGTTTCACTGGCTGTTGAAGAGGTGGGACGCTAACGTCCCACGTACCCAAGAGAGGTTAACAGTGATGGCCTTGAGATAGAAGATGTTTTTCAGTCTCTCGGTCCCTGCTTTGACACACCTGTACTGACCTCACCTTCTGGATGATAGCGGGGTGAACAGGCAGTGGCTTGGGTGGTTGTTGTCCTTGATGATCTTTTTGGCCTTCCTGTGACATCGGGTGGTGTAGGTGTCCTGGAGGGCAGGTAGTTTGCCCCCGGTGATGCGTTGTGCAGACCTCACTACCCTCTGGAGAGCCTTACGGTTGTTGGCGGAGTAGTTGCCGTACCAGGCGGTGATACAGCCCGACAGGATGCTCTCGATTTTGCATCTGTAAAAGTTTGTGAGTGCTTTTGGTGACAAGCCGAATTTCTTCAGCCTCCTGAGGTTGAAGAGGCACTGCTGCGCCTTCTTCACAACACTGTCTGTGTGAGTGGACCATTTCAGTTTGTCCGTGATGTGTACACCGAGGAACTTACTACCCTCCCCACTACTGTCCCGTCGATGTGGATAGGGGGATGCTCCCTCTGCTGTTTCCTGAAGTCCACGATCATCTCCTTTGTTTTGTTGACGTTGAGTGTGAGGTTATTTTCCTGACACCACACTCTGAGGGCCCTCACCTCCTCCCTGTAGGCTGTCTCGTCGTTGTTGGTAATCAAGCCTACCACTGTAGTGTCGTCTGCAAACTTGATGATTGAGTTGGAGGCGTGCATGGCCACGCAGTCACGTGGGTGAACAGGGAGTACAGGAGAGGGCTGAGAACGCACCCTTGTGGGGCCCCGGTGTTGAGGATCAGCGGGGTGGAGATGTTGTTACCTACCCTCACCACCTGGGGGCGGCCCGTCAGGAAGTCCAGTACCCAGTTGCACAGGGCGGGGTCGAGACCCAGGGTCTCGAGCTTGATGACGAGTTTGAAGGGTACTATGGTGTTAAATGCTGAGCTGTAGTCGATGAACAGCATTCTCACATCGGTATTCCTCTTGTCCAGATGGGTTAGGGCAGTGTGCAGTGTGGTTGCGATTGCGATTGCGTCGTCTGTGGACCTATTGGGGCGGTAAGCAAATTGTAGTGGGTCTAGGGTGTGAGGTAGGGTGGAGGTGATATGATCCTTGACTAGTCTCTCAAAGCACTTCATGATGGAAGTGAGTGCTACGGGGCGGTAGTAATTTAGCTCAGTTAGCTTTCTTGGGAACAGGAACAATGGTGGCCCTCTTGAAGCATGTGGGGACAGCAGACTGGGATAAGGGTTGATTGAATACGTCTGTAATCACACTAGCCAGCTGGTCTGCGCATGCTCTGAGGACGCGGCTGGGGATGCCGTCTGGGCCTGCAGCCTTGCGAGGGTTAACACGTTTAAATGTTTTACTCACGTTGGCTGCAGTGAAGGAGAGCCCGCATGTTTTGGTAGCGGGCCGTGTCAGTGGCACTATATTGTACTCAAAGCGAGCAAAGAAGTTGTTCAGTCTGTCTGGGAGCAAGACATGCTGGTCCGTGACGGGGCTGTTTTCTTTTTTTAATCCATGATTGACTGTAGACCCTGCCACATACCTCTCGTGTCTGAGCCATTGAATTGCGACTCTACTTTGTCTCTATACTGACGCTTAGCTTGTTTGATTGCCTTGCGGAGGGATTAGCTACACTGTTTGTATTCGGTCATGTTTCCGGTCGCCTTGCCCTGGTTAAAAGCAGTGGTTCGCGCTTTCAGTTTCGCACGAATGCTGCCATCAATCCACGGTTTCTGGTTTGGGAATGTTTTAATAGTTGCTGTGGGTACGACATCGGCGATGCACTTGCTAATAAACTCGCTCACCGAATCAGCGTATTCGTCAATGTTGTTGTTTGACGCAATGCGGAACATATCCCAGTCCACGTGATCGAAGCAATCTTGAAGCGTGGAATCCAATTGGTCGGACCACCGTTGAACAGACTTGAGCGCGGGAGCTTACTGTTTTAGTTTCTGTCTATAGGCTGGAAGCAACAAAATGGAGTCGTGGTTAGCTTTTCCCGAAAGGACCTGCATGTCTACCACAGCATTCTGAAGCGTTATGCCATTCCATCTGTGTTTCGCTGAGTGGGACTATCATTTGTTTTTTCAACTGGACAATGACCCAAAACACACCTCCAGACTGAGTAAGTACTATTTTACCAAGAAGGAAAGTGATAGAGTGCTGCATTAGATGATCTGGCCCCCACAATCACCTGACCTTAAGCCAATTGAGATGAGATGACACTCTGCGGACTCTGCGGACTCTGCGGTCCAACTCATGAGATGAGTTGGGACCGCAGAGTGAAGGAAAAGCAGCCAAACAAGTGCTTAGCATATGTGGGAACTCCGTCAAGACTGATGGAAAAGCATTCCAGGTGAAGCTGGTTGAGAGAATGCCAAGAGTGTGCAAAGCTGTCATCAAGGCAAAGGGTGGCTCCTTAGAAGAATCTCAAACATAAAACGTATTTTGATTTGTTTAACACTTTTTTTTGGTTAACACGTGATTCCATATGTGTTATTTCATAGTTTTGATGTCTTCACTATTATTCTACACTATAGAAAATAGTAAAAAATAAAGAAAAACCTTTGAATGAGTAGGTGTTCTAAAACCTTTGACTGGTACTGTATATATATTTACGTCAATTACCTCATCGTTATTGTTCATCGTTATTGTTTTATTATCTTTATATTATTTATATATTTTTCTCTCTGTTGGGAAAGGGCCCGTAAGTAGGCATTTCACTGTTAGTTTACACCTGTTGTTTACAATAAAATCTGATTTGACTGTTCACACAGATAAGTTGAGTTATGGTGGGAAGAATTTGGACTCTTTTCCTGTGTGTGTTTCCTGTGTGTGTTTCCTGTGTGTGTTTCCTGTGTGTGTGTGTTTCCTGTGTGTGTGTGTGTGTGTTTCCTGTGTGTGCTTCCTGTGTGGGTGTGTTTCCTGTGTGTGTGTGTGTTTCCTGTGTGTGTGTGTTTCCTGTGAGTGTGTGTTTCCTGTGTGTGTTTCCTGTGTGTGTTACCTGTGAGTGTGTGTTTCCTGTGAGTGTGTGTTTCCTGTGAGTGTGTGTTTCCTGTGTGTTGCATCATTATGTATTTATTATTACTTTATTATTGCATGTTTAATTAAATTTTATTCCTCTAAAAAATAAAGGAACACGCAGAAAGTAAGCATTTCAGTTTATGCATGTGACGAATACCATTTGATTTGAAGACGAGTCAACGACATTAGTCTTCAAAAAGGAGTCGACATCAACACTTTCTCTGAAGATTCAGTGCTCCTGGCTGCTTAAATGTATGATCCTGTCAACCTGCCAGCAGACAATACTGCCCTTGCTGAGTATGGTGAACAAGACGTTTTACCACTTTGAGCCACTGCTCACCAAAAACAGGTGTATTTTTGGAGGTGCAGATTGAGTGGTTCGAGGCAAAACTGGACATGGTGCGAAACCACAAGAGCGAGGACTGTCATGGTGTCAATCTCCACTTCACAATTTAAGTTTTCAGTTTTCAACTATGAAGACAATCCAGGGAGACTGCCGCTTGATTAGGGCTGTGGCTGTCACAACATTTTGTCAGCCGGTGATTGTCAAGCAAATAACTGCCGGTCTCACGGTAAAAGACCGTTAGTTAAAATAAACACATTCAGCATCTCGTGGCTTCCACAAATAGCCTACAAGCCACTGATACAGACTTTTGGAACATGTCACGTCTGCTCATGCAACGCCCTCTACTGCCCATCCTGTGTCTCCCTGACCTGCCGCCACTCCCACAGTACTCTCTCCCTCTCTCTCTGTGTGTGTGTGTGATTGTGTGGGTGGAGACAGGTGTGCTGGAGTCAGAACAGATCTCTACCAGCTGCAACCTGTTCCATAATGAAGACCTCTACAAATACTCAGCCCTGCCACTTCCACGCTGCCGGATCGTAATCTCTGCTCAGTCAGTCTACGCCTCTAGCCGTTTGTTAATGTTAGAGCCTGTTATCCTGTTTTCCTTCAGCCTCAGCCTCCACACCTAGTTCCCTGCAACCCACCTGAGCTTCCCCTGGCCTGCACTCCATCTTCCCCCCGTGTTTCAATACATACCTTGGTTACTTCCTCCCAGTTTCCTCGTCTGAGTCTGCTCTTGGGTTCCCCTGTTCTACTCTGCGTAACAGTACAATCTGGCCAAAGAACCCAGTAGACTCTGCTACACTCCACCAAACCCTCGTCGGCCAAGGAACCCTGCTCGAGCAATATGACCACTGTACTGTATATACAGTGGGGAGAACAAGTATTTGATACACTGCCGATTTTGCAGGTTTTCCTACTTACAAAGCATGTAGAGGTCTGTCATTTTTATCATAGGTACACTTCAACTGTGAGAGACGGAATCTAAAACAAAAATCCAGAAAATCACATTGTATGATTTTTAAATAATTAATTTGCATTTTATTGCATGACATAAGTATTTGATCACCTACCAACCAGTAAGAATTCCGGCTCTCACAGACCTGTTAGTTTTTCTTTAAGAAGCCCTCCTGTTCTCCACTCATTACCTGTATTAACTGCACCTGTTTGAACTCGTTACCTGTATAAAAGACACCTGTCCACACACTCAATCAAACAGATTCCAACCTCTCCACAATAGCCAAGACCAGAGAGCTGTGTAAGGACATCAGGGATAAAATTGTAGACCTGTACAAGGCTGGGATGGGCTACAGGACAATAGGCAAGCAGCTTGGTGAGAAGGAAACAACTGTTGGCGCAATTATTAGAAAATGGAAGAAGTTCAAGATGACGGTCAATCACCCTCGGTCTGGGGCTCCATGCAAGATTTCACCTCGTGGGGCATCAATGATCATGAGGAAGGTGAGGGATCAGCCCAGAACTACACGGCAGGACCTGGTCAATGACCTGAAGAGTGCTGGGACCACAGTCTCAAAGAAAACCATTAGTAACACACTACGCCGTCATGGATTAAAATCCTGCAGCGCACGCAAGGTCCCCCTGCTTAAGCCAGTGCATGTCCAGGCCCGTCTGAAGTTTGCCAATGACCATCTGGATGATCCAGAGGAGGAATGGGAGAAGGTCATGTGGTCTGATGAGACAAAAATAGAGCTTTTTGGTCTAACTCCACTCGCCGTGTTTGGAGGAAGAAGAAGTATGAGTACAACCCCAAGAACACCATCCCAACCGTGAAGCATGGAGGTGGAAACATCATTCTTTGGGGATGCTTTTCTGCAAAGGGGACAGGACGACTGCACCGTATTGAGGGGAGGATGGATGGGGCCATGTATCGCGATATCTTGGCCAACAACCTCCTTCCCTCAGTAAGAGCATTGAAGATGGGTCGTGGCTGGGTCTTCCAGCATGACAACGACACGAAGCACACAGCCATGGCAACTAAGGAGTGGCTCCGTAAGAAGCATCTCAAGGTCCTGGAGTGGCCTAGCCAGTCTCCAGACCTGAACCCAATAGAAAATCTTTGGAGGGAGCTGAAAGTCCGTATTGCCCAGCGACAGCCCCGAAACCTGAAGGATCTGGAGAAGATCTGTAGGGAGGAGTGGGCCAAAATCCCTGCTGCAGTGTGTGCAAACCTAGTCAAGAACTACAGGAAACGTATGATCTCTGTAATTGCAAACAAAGGTTTCTGTACCAAATATTAAGTTCTGCTTTTCTGATGTATCAAATACTTATGTCATGCAATAACATGCAAATTAATTACTTAAAAATCATACAATGTGATTTTCTGGATTTTTGTTTTAGATTCCATCTCTCACAGTTGAAGTGTACCCATGATAAAAATGACAGACCTCTACATGCTTTGTAAGTAGGAAAACCTGCAAAATCGGCAGTGTATCAAATACTTGTTCTCCCCACTGTATCTCTACAAGCAACAAGCGTTCTATTCAGACTACGTTGCTTTTACTCTTTCCTAAGTCAAGACAGAACTTCATTTATTGACAGAGCAGAATTTCAGACTCAACTATTGCTTTTATGGTAATCGTCCCAGTCGTTTACTGGCCAACAAGCTACGAAGTAATTATCAATTAGCTGATGTAGTGACTATTTAATCTGAAACAGGGGAAATACTATCAATCAAAGATTATCCCGCTTCTATAAAGAACTGTATACCTCTGATTGTAAATCCACACCAAACCAGACTAAGTCCTTTCTAAAATATGTAAGAACGCCTCTTCTCTCAACAGAGGAAGCCACCGCGCAAGGAACCCAAATCTCTCTCAATGAACTCAAAAGAGCATTGGATAGCATGAATGAAGGGCATTGAGTAACATGAATTAAGGGCATTGGATAGCATGAATAAAGGGCATTGGATCACATTGTCACGATATTCGTCTTCGGATGAAGAGTAGTCATCGGACCAAAGCGCAGCGTGATAAGTGTTCATGTTATTTTTATTAGAACAGAAACACTAAACAAAATAACAAAGAGAGGAAAACGAAACAGTCCTGTAAGGTGCAGCAACACAAAACAGAAAACAACTACCCACAAAACCAACATGGAAAATGGCAACCTAAATAGGCTCCCGAATCAGAGACAACGAGAAACAGCTGTCTCTGATTGGGAACCAATTCAGGCCACCATAAACCTACATACCCCTAGACCTTACAAAAACCCCATAGATAAACAAAAACCCTAGACAAGACGAAAACCTAGACAATACAAAAACTAAACAAACCACCCTTGTCACACCCTGAAATAACCAAAAAATTAAGAAAACAAGTATAACTAAAGTCAGGGCGTGACACACATGAACAAATGTAAGTCACCTGGATGGGATGGTATTCCTCTTGAGATCTTGTTGAAATCAATTATGTCCACTATTGAATGAAATGATTAATACAGCCGTTCACGAAGGTTCATTTCGGAGAGATGTGAATACAGCACTAATTTTGGATTTATATAAAAAAAGGTAAGGATGCCACACAGTGTTCTCACTATCGCCTCCTATCTTTAATAAACACAGATATTAAACTGTTTTCCTAAATGTTGTAGTCCCGTCTTTTTGCTTTCAGGCCGCCGGCGAAGGAGTGTTACGGGGTGGGGGTCTCTGGGGGGGGGGGCAGAGGGGAGACTCAGGGGATGGATGGATGGGGTGACTGTGCAGGGTGGGACGGGAAAGGGTGGGAAACATTGTTTACGGGTGAGGAGGGAGGATGTGGGTGGATGGGGACATGAGGGGGGAATGGTTTGGAGTTATCTTTGTATGCATTTCTTAGATTTCTTTTGCAACTCCCCCTCTGAAAAAATAAATAAAAATAAATAAAAAGTTTCAGCATTGCTAGTTACAACTATTTACAGAAAGCTACAGCTAGCTACAGCTACTTACAGATAAATACAGCTAGCTACAGCTAGCAACAGCTAGCTACAGCTATTTACAGCTAGTTACAGTTAGCAACAGCTAGCTACAGCTAGCTACAGCTAGTTACAGCTAGTCACAGCTAGTTACAGCTAGTCAAAGCTACTTACCGCTAGTTACAGCAGGTCACAGTTAGTTACAGCTAGTCACAGCTAGTTACAGCTATTTACAGATAAATACAGCTAGCTAAAGCTCGCAACAGCTAGCTACAGCCAGTTACAGATAGTCACAGCTACTTACTGCTAGTTACAGCAGGCCACAGTTAGTTACTGCAAGTTACAGCTAGCTACAGCCAGCTACATATAGTCACAGCTACTTACCGCTAGTTAAAGCAGGTCACAGTTAGTTACAGCTAGTTACAGCTAGCTACAGCCAGTTACATATAGTCACAGCTACTTACCGCTAGTTAAAGCAGGTCACAGTTAGTTACAGCTAGTTACAGCTAGCTACAGCCAGTTACATATAGTCACAGCAGCAGCGTCAATGAAGCAAAAGAAGCTAACCTATTTTAGCAGTAGCAACAAGCAGCAGCTGGAACTGTGGACAGAACCGGTCAGCTTAAATAGACTGCCAAATAAGGTCGACATGATTGTTGCTAGCATCTAATTGATGCAATCTCAGCTGAGGCAGGCACTTGTGCTCCCTTTCTGAATTGGCTTCGCTTTATTAATTTCCATCCTCAGGTAAGAATAGAGTTTTAAAGGCATGGTGGCTAGGACAGCTTTTAAAGGG
>NC_092110.1:40887943-40930443 GCF_045679555.1 Salvelinus alpinus | reverse complement strand
TGCTTCTGGATATCAGGACAGCGATCACTCACTTCGGATTAGACAAATATTTTTTTCTTCAGGACGTACAGTCGAGGCCAAAAGTTTTGAGAATGACACAAATATTAATTTCCACAAAGTTTGCTGTTTCAGTGTCTTTAGATATTTTTGTCAGATGTTACTATGGAATACTGAAGTATAATTACAAGCATTTTGTCACGATCGTCGTAACGTGGAAGTGAGGAGGACCAAGGCGCAGCGTGATATAAATACATTCTTCTATTTATTATTACGTAACGAAGAATACTTAAACAGAATTACAAAACAACAAACGACCGTGAAGCTATACTACGACAAGTGCAGACACAGGCAACTTACGTAATGACATAGACAATCACCCACGACATACCCAATGAATATGGCTGCCAAAATATGGTTCCCAATCAGAGACAATGATAAACAGCTGCCTCTAATTGAGAACCAATCTAGGCAGCCATAGACATACAAACACCTAGACTAGACAAAACCCCATAAACATACAAAACCCCTAGACATGACAAAAACACCTACATCCCCCATGTCACACCCTGACCTAACTAAAATAATAAAGAAAACAAAGATAACTAAGGCCAGGGCGTGACACATTTCATAAGTGTCAAAGGCTTTTATTGACAATTACTTGAAGTTGATGCAAAGAGTCCATATTTGCAGTGTTGACCCTTCTTTTTCAAGACCTCTGCAATCCGCCCTGGCATGCTGTCAATTAACTTCTGGGCCACATCCTGACTGATGGCAGCCCATTCTTGCATAATCAATGCTTGGAGTTGGTCAGAATGTGTGGGTTTTTGTTTGTCCACCCGCCTCTTGAGGATTGACCACAAGTTCTCAATGGGATTAAGGTCTGGGGAGTTTCCTGGCCATGGACCAAAAATGTCAATGTTTTGTTCCACGAGCCAATTAGTTATCACTTTTGCCTTATGGGAAGGTGCTCCATCATGCTGGAAAAGGCATTGTTCGTCACCAAACTGTTCCTAGATGGTTGGGAGAAGTTGCTCTCGGAGGATGTGTTGGTACCATTCTTTATTCATGGCTGTGTTCTTAGGCAAAATTGTGAGTGAGCCCACTCCCTTGGCTGAGAAGCAACCCCACACATGAATGGTCTCAGGATGCTTTACTGTTGGCATGACACAGGACTGATGGTAGGGCTCACCTTGTCTTCTCCGGACAAGCTTTTTCAAGATGCCCCAAACAATCGGAAAGGGGATTCACCAGAGAAAAATACTTTACCCCAGTCCTCAGCAGTCCAATCCCTGTACCGTTTGCAGAATATCAGTCTGACCCTGATGTTTTTCCTGGAGAGAAGTGGCTTCTTTGCTGCCCTTCTTGACACCACGCCATCCTCCAAAAGTCTTTGCCTCACTGTGCGTGCAGATACACTCCCATCTGCCTGCTGCCATTCCTGAGCAAGCTTTGTACTGGTGGTGTCCCGATGAATCAACTTTAGGAGACGGTCATGGCGCTTGTTGGACTTTCTTGGGCGCCCTGAAGCGTTCTTCACAACAATTGAACCGCTCTCCTTGAAGTTCTTGATGATCCGATAAATGGTTGATTTAGGTGCAATCTTACTGGCAGCAATATCCTTGCCTGTGAAGTACTTTTTGTGCAAAGCAATGAGGATGGCACATGTTTCCTTGCAGTTAACCATGATTGACAGAGGAAGAACAATGATTCCAAGCACCACCCTCCTTTTGAAGCTTCAAGTCTGTTAATCGAACTCAATCAGCATGACAGATGATCTCCAGCCTTGTCCTCGTCAACACTCACACCTGTGTTCACGAGAGAATCACTGACATGATGTCAGCTGGTCCTTTTGTGGCAGGGCTGAAATGCAGTGGAAATGTTTTTTGGGGGATTCAGTTCATTTGCATGGACTTTGCAAGTAATTGCAATTCATCTGATCACTCTTCATAACATTCTGGAGTATATGCAAATTGCCATAATGTAAACTGAGGCAGCAGACTTTGTGAAAATTTATATTTGTGTCATTTTCAAAAAATAATTGGTCACAACTGTACTTTAGACACCTGACAAGGGCGAAATCCCCATCATTGGCAAGAGAAAGGACTCTAACACAGAAGCTTATAAGAAATCCTGCTATGCCCTCCGACGAGCCATCAAACAGGCAAAGCGCCAATACAGGACTAAGATTGAATCGTACTACACCGGCTCTGACGCTCGTCGAATGTGGCAGGGCCTGCAAACTATTACAGACTACAAAAGCCTACCAGACGAGCTAAATCACTTCTATGCTCGATTCGAGGCAAAAAACACTGAGGCATGCATGAGAGCATTAGCTGTTCCGGAAGACTGTGTGATCACGCTCTCCGTAGCCGACGTGAGTAAGACCTTTAAACAGGTCAACATTAACAAGGCCGCTGGGCCACACGGATACCGGGAAGTGTGCTCCGGGCATGTGCTGACCAACTGGTAGGTGTCTTCTCTGACATTTTCAACATGTCCCTGATTGAGTCTAATACCAACATGCTTCAAGCAGACCACCATAGTCCCTGTGCCAAAGAACACTAAGGTAACCTGTCTAAATGACTACAGACTCGTAGCACTCACATCCGTAGCCATGAAGCGCTTTGAAAGGCTTGTCATGGCTCACATTAACACCATTATCCCAGAAACTCTAGATCCTCACCAATTTGCATACCGCTCAAACAGATCCACAGATGATGCAATCTCTGTTACACTCCACACTGCCCTTTCCCACCTGGACAAAAGGAACACCTTTGTGACAATGCAATGCATTGACTACAGCTCATAGTGCCCTCAAAACTCATCAATAAGCTAAGGACCCTGGGACTAATCACATTGTAGGACTGCTGGGGTTTTAAGCTGCTGCTGCTGATACTCTCTGTTTATCATCTATGTATAATCACTTTAATTATACCTTTAACTGTACCAGGATCATTGACCCTGTACCGGTACCACCTGTACATAGCCTCACTACTGCTATTTTCACTGTTATTTTACCCCTGAAGTCCCTGATGTCCTAGTCTGAATCCTGGCTTAGCTCTGATAGGCCACCGAAAATTCTGAAATTTACATCCCCAATTATAACATTTTCCGTCAAGATAGAACTGCCAAAGGGGGCGGAGTTGCAATCTACTGTAGAGATAGCCTGCAGAGTTCTGTCCTACTATCAAGGTCTATGCCCAAATAGTTCGAGCTACTACTTTTAAAAATCCATCTCTCCAGAAATAAGTCTAACACTGTTGCCACTTGTTATAGACCCCCTCAGGTCCCATCTGTGCCCTGGACACCATATGTGAATTGATTGCCCCCCATCTATCATCAGAGTTCGTACTGATAGGTGACCTAAACTGGGATATGCTTAACACCCCGGCCATCCTAAAATCGAAGCTAGATGCCCTCAATCTCTCACAAATGATCAAGGAACCTACCAGGTACAACCCCAAAGCTGTAACCATGGGCACCATCATCCTGACCAACTTGCACTCTAAATACACCTCTGCGGTTTTCAACCAGGATCTCAGCGATCACTGCATCACTGCCTGTGTCCGTTACCGGTCCGCGGACCACACCTCATCACTGTCAAACGCTCCCTAAAACACTTCTGTGAGCACGCATTTCTAATCGACCTGGCCTGGGTATCCTGGAAGGTTATTGACCTCATCCTGTCAGTAGATGATGCCTGGTTGTTCTTTAAAAGTGCCTTCCTCACCATCTTAAATAAGCATGCCCCTTTCAAAAAATGTAGAACTAAGAACAGATATATCCCTTGGTTCACTCTAGACCTGTCTGCCCTTGACCAGCACAACAACATCCTGTTGCGTACTGCATTAGCATTGAATAACCCCCGTGATATGCAACTTTCAGGGCGGGACGCCTATCCCTAAATATTATTTATAATTAAACAAACCTCCAAACACGCTTCGATGCCATACAACACTCCTTCTGTGGCCTCCAACTGCTCTTAAACAATAGTAAAACTAAATGCATGCTCTTCAACCGATCGATCACTGCCCGCACCCGCCCGCCCGCCTAGCATCACTACTCTGAACGGTTATGACTTAGAATATGTGGACAACTATAAATACCTAGGTGTCTGGCTAGACTGTAAACTCTCCTTCCAGACTCATATTAAGCATCTTAAATTCAAACTTAAATCTAGAATCTGCTTCCTATTTCGCAATAAAGCCTCCTTCACTCATGCAGCCAAACATACCCTCGTAAAACTGACTATCCTGCCGATCCTCGACTTTGGTGATGTCATTTAAGAAATAGCCTCCAACACTCTAATCAGCAAACTGAATGCGGTCTATCACAGTGCCATCCGTTTTGTCACCAAAGCCTCATATACTACCCACCATTGCGACCTGTATGCTCTCGTTGGCTGGTCCTCGCTACATATTCATCGCCAAACCCACAGGTCATCTATAAGTCTTTGCTAGGTAAAGCTCCGCCTTATCTCAGCTCACTGATCACCATAGCAACACCCTCCCGTAGCACACGCTCCAGCAGGTATATCTCACTGGTCATCCCTAAAGCCAACACCACCTTTGGCCGCCTCTCCTTCCAGTTGTCTGCTGCCAATGACTGTTACGATTTGCAAAAATCACTGAAGTTGGAGACTTATATCTCCCTCACTAACTTCAAGCATCGGCTGTCAGAGCAGCTTACCGATCGCTGCAGCTGTACATAGCCCATCCAACCAACTACCTACCTAATCCCCATTTTTATTTTTTTCTGCTCTTTTACACAGCAGTATTTCTACTTGCACATCCTCATCTGCACATCTATCACTCCAGTGTCAATTGCAAAATTGTAATAACTTTGCCACTATGGCCTATTTATTGCTTTACCTCCTTACTTCATTTGCGCACACTGTATACAGATTTCTATTGTGTTATTGACTGTATGTTTGTTTATCCCATGTGTAACTCTGTGTTGTTGTTTTTGTCGCACTGCTTTGCTTTATCTTGGCCAGGTCGCAGTCGTAAATGAGAACTTGTTCTCAACTGAACTATCTGGTTAAATAAATGTGAAATTAACATAAAAAAAATTAACCTGTTTTTTTATTTCTTTACTCATCTAATAACAATTTTTTACTTAAAAATTGCACTGTTGGTTAGGGCTTGTAAGTAAGCATTTTACTGTAAGATCTACACCTGTTGTATTCGGCGCATGTGACAAATAAACTTGAAGCACAAACACACACACACTAACAAACACATCACCACACACACACAAACACACACGTCAACACACACAGTAACACACACACACACACACACACACATCAACACACATCAACACACGCACACACACATCAACACACGCACACACACATAAACACACACACATCAACACACACACATCAACACACACACATCAACACACACACACACACAACCACATACACAAACACACACAAACACACACACACATACACACAAACACACATGCACACACAAACACACACACAAACATCAACACACACACAAACACCCTAAACAGAATCCGTGGATTGATGGCAGGATTTGCGCAAAACTGAAAACGCGAACCACCTCATTTAATCATGGCAAGGAGACTGGAAACATGACCGAATACAAACAGTGTAGCTATTCCCTCAGCAAGGCAATCAAACAAGCTAAGCGTCAGTATAGAGACAAAGTAGAGTCGCAATTCAACAGCTCAGACACAAGAGGTATGTGGCAGGGTCTACAGTCAATCACGGATTACAAAAAGAAAACCAGCCCCGTTGGGGACATTGACGTCTTGCTCCCAGACAAATGAAACATCATCTTTGCTCGCTTTGAGGACAATACAGTGCCACCGACTGCGTTTGTTTGCGCCTCTTCAAACTCAGGAGGCTGATGAAATTTGGCTTGTCTCCTAAAACCCTCATAAAATCCTACAGATGCCCAAACCAGAGCATCATGTCGGGCTGTATCACCGCCTGGTATGGCAACTGCTCCGCCCACAACCGTAAGGTCTGCAAGGTCTGCACAACTCATCACCGGGGGCAAACTACCTGCCCTCCAGGACACCTACACCACCCGATGTCACAGGAAAGCCAAAAAGATCATCAAGGACAACAACCACCCGAGCCACTGCCTGTTCACCCCGCTATCATCCAGAAGGCGAGGTGAGTACAGGTGTATCAAAGCTGGGACCCGAGAGACTGAAAAACAGCTTCTATCTCAAACAGCTTCTATCTCAAGGCCATCAGACTGTTAAACAGCCATCACTAAAATAGAGAGGCTGCTGCCAACATACTGACTCAAATCACTGGCCACTTTAATGAATTGATTTAGTCACTGTACATAATGCCGATTTAATACTGTTAACATATCCTACATTACTCATCTCATATGTATATACTGTATTTTATACCATCTATTGCATCTTGCCTATGCCGCACGGCCATCACGCATCCATATGTTTATATGTACATATCTCATTCACCCCTTTACATTTGCGTGTATTAGTTAGTTGTTGGGTATTTCTTAGATTACTTGTTAGATATTATTGCAATGTCGGAACTAGAAGCACCAGCATTTCGTTACACTCGCAATAACATCTGCTAACCATGTGTATGTGATATTATTAGATTTTTGATTTGACACACACACACACACACACACACACACACACACACACACACACACACACACACACACACACACACACACACACACACACACACACACACACACACACACACACACACACACACACACACACACACACACACACACACATAGTCTTGTACGGACACACAATTTATAACCATTCAAAATCCTATTTTCCGTATCCCCTGACCTTAACCCCAAAACCTAACCCTAAACCTAACTCCTAACCCTTTTGGTTCCCACTAGTATAGTTAAACACATCCTCAAGCCGTGTGTGTGTGTGTGTGTGTGTGTTTGGATGCAGGGCCCCCCCACCTCGCAGGCAAAGCAATTTAAACAGTTTAATTGTTTTTCTGAACCTCAACAATTTAACAATAATTAACACAAACCTGAATTATTAACTTTCTGTTTTACTTAACCAAGTCAGAATTAATGCCTACGTCAAAGCAAGTCAAAACCGGCCACTTGGGCCAACAGTGAGCGTTAGCACTATCACGGGTCCGTGGGTAGCATGTTCAGCGATAGGCACTGACAAACGTCTAATTTTACATTGAGACTGTGAGAGCTGTGAGAGCAATTTTACAAATTTTGACTTTCAAAATTATATCTGAGTGAGAGTGACAAAAAAAATCTATTTGGCCTTGGTCAGGGCCCCTGGGTAATTCGACCAAGTTTAGAGATGTGGCTAGACTAACTTCTAAAAATATTTTCCTGACATGTAAAGTGGCTGTTCCACTGGATATCATAAGGTGAATGCACCAATTTGTAAGTCGCTCTGGATAAGAGCGTCTGCTAAATGACTTAAATGTAAATGTGCTAATTGAGTGTCTGTCAGTGACTTACAAGAGAAACTGCTGATGAACAACCACAAGGCCTCTTAACTATTCTATACTATTTAAACTAATTAACTATTCTACTATTTAAACTAATGAACTATTCTACTATTTAAACTAATGAACTATTCTACTATTTAAACTAATTAACTATTCTACTATTTAAACTAATTAACTATTCTACTATTTAAACTAATTAACTATTCTACTATTTAAACTAATTAACTATTCTACTATTTAAACTAATTAACTATTCTACTATTTAAACTAATTAACTATTCTACTATTTAAACTAATTAACTATTCTACTATTTAAACTAATGAACTATTCTACTATTTAAACTAATGAACTATTCTACTATTTAAACTAATGAACTATTCTACTATTTAAACTAATGAACTATTCTACTATTTAAACTAATTAACTATTCTACTATTTAAACTAATTAACTATTCTACTATTTAAACTAATTAACTATTCTACTATTTAAACTAATTAACTATTCTACTATTTAAACTAATTAACTATTCTACTATTTAAACTAATTAACTATTCTACTATTTAAACTAATTAACTATTCTACTATTTAAACTAATTAACTATTCTACTATTTAAACTAATTAACTATTCTACTATTTAAACTAATTAACTATTCTACTATTTAAACTAATTAACTATTGTACTATTTAAACTAATTAACTATTGTACTATTTAAACTAATTAACTATTGTACTATTTAAACTAATTAACTATTCTACCATATAAACGAATTAACTATTCTACTATTTAAACTAATTAACTATTGTACTATTTAAACTAATTAACTATTCTACTATTTAAACTAATTAACTATTGTACTATTTAAACTAATTAACTTTTCTACTATTTCAACTAATTAACTATTGTACTATTTAAACTAATTAACTATTCTACTATTTAAACTAATTAACTATTCTACCATATAAACTAATTAACTATTCTACTATTTAAACTAATTAACTATTCTACTATTTAAACTAATTAACTATTGTACTATTTAAACTAATTAACTATTCTACTATTTAAACTAATTAACTATTCTACTATTTAAACTAATTAACTATTCTACTATTTAAACTAATTAACTATTCTACTATTTAAACTAATTAACTATTCTACTATTTAAACTAATTAACTATTCTACTATTTAAACTAATTAACTATTCTACTATTTAAACTAATTAACTATTCTACTATTTAAACGAATTAACTATTCTACTATTTAAACTAATTAACTATTCTACTATTTAAACTAATTAACTATTCTACTATTTAAACTAATTAACTATTCTACTATTTAAACGAATTAACTATTCTACTATTTAAACGAATTAACTATTCTACTATTTAAACGAATAAACTATTCTATATTCTACTATTTAAACGAATTAACTATTCTACTATTTAAACAAATTAACTATTGTACTATTTAAACAAATTAACTATTCTACTATTTAAACTAATTAACTATTCTACTATTTAAACTAATTAACTATTCTACTTTTTAAACTAATTAACTATTCTACTTTTTAAACTAATGAACTATTCTACTATTTAAACTAATTAACTATTCTACTATTTAAACTAATTAACTATTCTACTATTTAAACTAATTAACTATTCTACTATTTAAACGAATAAACTATTCTACTATTTAAACTAATTAACTATTCTACTATTTAAACAAATTAACTATTCTACTATTTAAACTAATTAACTATTCTACTATTTAAACTAATTAACTATTCTACTATTTAAACGAATAAACTATTCTACTATTTAAACTAATTAACTATTCTACTATTTAAACAAATTAACTATTGTACTATTTAAACAAATTAACTATTCTACTATTTAAACTAATTAACTATTCTACTATTTAAACAAATTAACTATTGTACTATTTAAACAAATTAACTATTCTACTATTTAAACTAATTAACTATTCTACTATTTAAACTAATTAACTATTCTACTATTTAAACAAATTAACTATTGTACTATTTCAACAAATTAACTATTCTACTATTTAAACGAATTAACTATTCTACTATTTAAACGAATTAACTATTCTACTTTTTAAACTAATTAACTATTCTACTTTTTAAACTAATGAACTATTCTACTATTTAAACTAATGAACTATTCTACTATTTAAACTAATTAACTATTCTACTTTTAAACGAATTAACTATTCTACTATTTAAACGAATTAACTCTTCTACTATTTTAACTATTTAGCTATTCTGTATTATAACTGACCAGTAAATTGAGATCCGACTGATTTTTTTGTTCGGGGGACCCCTAGCCGACGTGTGGCTTACATTGCTTATACCCAAGGCAGGCCGTGTGTGTGTGTGTGTGTGTGTGTGTGTGTGTGTGTGTGTGTGTGTGTGTGTGTGTGTGTGTGTGTGTGTGTGTGTGTGTGTGTGTGTGTGTGTGTGTGTGTGTGTGTGTGTGTGTGTGTGTGTGTGTGTGATCTTGAGCGACAAGCAAAATGCGACATTTGATGTCTGTCCAGGTCATCAGGGGAAGACTTCAAAACCGTCCACTAGGGGCTACCTTTTTTTTTCTAAGGCGTTGTGGACCGGGATGTCAGATGGGCGTAAGTTAACGTTCAATCCCAGTGCTAGGAATTGTTTTATTATAATTCAATATTTTAACCCTATAACAAACCATAACCATTAATAACATTCAGAATTAATGTCTAAATTTAATCATGGATTTGTCTTTGTTTTTACCCTACCACAAATCTTAACCCAAAACCTTTAATACCTGAACCTTCTAAATGGGATGTTTATGGTCAAATTATGCAGTGAGACTGTGAGAGCTTGTTGCACACCAGCGAGATCACACCAGATAGACTTCAGTATTCAACGTTTCTCCAGATCCCCAGGATGTCAGGAGATGGCTTCAATACCGTCCACTAGGGACAACGTGAACACGTATTACCATCTCGTAGGCTAAACGGCACACTTCGGCACCGAGGATCGTAGGTTCAATCCCAGTGCTAGGCACTCGTTGAAACCGTTTTAACCGTTACGTCAACCAGTCGTAATTAATGCCCAAACTTAATCGTCAAGTTGTATCTTATTCCGAAACGTCAAGTCTTTTTTCCCTGTTTTACAGTTTTTAACAATTACTTTGGCACTAATTTCAGAACCTTGTGGTCCTTTTTCAAAACTCTAGACACAAAACTGAAAACGGTCATCACTTGTAACGCAGGCTGTCCATTGTTCAAAACATTGTACTGTGCATTCATATCGTTAAAGAAACCGTGCACTTGTAGAATGATTGGTTCAAATAACTCATGTATCATGAAATACCATAGGAACATTCATTTAGATCACCCACACACAAGATACCAATATTTTCACTGTGTAGTTGTTCGTACAATCATTAAATATTGTAGTACAAAATATGTGATACATGTTTCATTAAGCTACTACACGTAAATACATCACTGTAAAAGGACTAGTAGAGAGACACAGTGGAATCATTGAACAAAATATGACATTTATTGATGAAATACAATAAAATCACAACATAGGTTTCTTTGAATCAAAGCAAAAATAATTTGCTACAAAAAATGAAAAAAACTGTAAAACGTCAACTGCAGTGTTCCTCACCTGGCTTACTGTAAAAAGCAAAACAAAAGATTGATTACTGTATTTCTATATTTCCATCAACCCTGTCTTGTGGATTTGGCCACAGGTTCTCATCCACATCACAATGGATGTTTTCATTAGCCAAACATCTTGGGAAGAATCTTCGGGCGAATCCAGACCTGACACTGGTCTGCCGGGATGTCATTGCATGCGTCATCCATGGCCTGGAGAATGGTGGCTTGTTCGTTCATATACCTTCCACCTCCATGTGGAGAAAAAATCCTCAATCGGGTTAAGGAAAGGAGAGTATGGGGGTAAGTACAGGGTGGTAAATTGTGGATGGGCCTGAAACCATGCATGCACCATTTGAGCATGGTGGAATCTGACATTATCCCACACAATGACATAAGTCTTGCCATCAGCTCTACAGACCTGATTTAGCTCATCAAGGACGGTTACATTCGAACAGCGATTCATGTGCTTCTGCCTGCAACTCAATATATAGAGTATATAGAGTAGAGAGCTTTAGATGTTGTTCGACATTAGAACAGGCAAGATGCGTAATCTAAGCAACTTTGACCGTGCTATGATTGTTGATGCCACACATGGTGATTCCAGCATCTCAGAAACAGCTGCCTTCCTGGGATTTTTACACACTACAGTCTCTAGAGTTTACAGAGAATGGTAGGATAAACAAAACACATTCAGTGAGCCGCAGTTCTGTGGGCAGAAACACCTTGTTAATGAGAGAGGTCAGAAGAGAATGTCCAGACTCATTCAAGCTAACAGAAAGGCCACAAACGCTCAAATAAGGTGTTTAAAACAGTGGTGTGCAGAAGGGCATCTCTTAACGTACAACACCGTGAATAATTCAGGCTGTTGTGGAGGCAAAAGGGGGTCCTACCCAGTACTAGATAGGTGTACCTAAAAAAGTGGCCGGTAAGTGTACAGTAATGTCAAATCTGAAAACACGGTCTGGAAAAGTGGTACATGGGACCATAGAAACAGTGTCTGATAAAGAATGATGATGAAATATTACATCCATAGATAATGTAGTCGAATTGGTTCATGTTCCACGGTAATTGATGTCAATGGATCTCGTTATCCTGAAACTTTCATGATCTAAACATGGAAAATTGTTTGTCAGTTTCTATAAAACTCTGCATTAAGAGTAATGCAACAGTTACTCATCATTTTGAGCCGTTGTATCAATTGATAGTTAGATCATTGTAATGAAATGAATAGACAGTCATCTCAGACGTAATGTGTGAATTGCATTTTGAAATGGTAATACTTTGATGTTAAGTTGTGTCATTTTGAACAGGTGATTTTAGTTCAATGAACAAATGATCTTAGCTTTATGTGTATTGTATCCAAGCAATTGGAAAAAGTGTTAGAGTTTTGAAAAATTTTGAATTTTGATCATCGGTTGTGAGATTTGTGTCTAGAGTTTTGAAAAATTTGCATTTTGATAATCGGTTTTGAGTTGTGTCTAGAGTTTTGATAAATGACATCAAGGTTCCCGAAATTAGTGCCAAAGTGATTGTAAAAAACTGTAATAACCTTAACCTACTTTTAAAGTAGAATGCATTAAAATGACCCCAGTCTGGCTCTGTGGTTGTTTTTCTGTATGTAGGACAATACGAGGCTTACTGAAATGATGTTCTCTAGCAAGCTCCTATAGAGTAAGACAGCATATCTGTGACACAGTGCTCTGTTTGTGTGTGTGTGTGTGTGTGTGTGTGTGTGTGTGTGTGTGTGTGTGTGTGTGTGTGTGTGTGTGTGTGTGTGTGTGTGTGTGTGTGTGTGTGTGTGTCTCTGGTAAAAGGGATTTACTCAGAGTAGATCTGCATGCTGTGTGTCCTCCTGAGAGCCGTAGTCTCCTCGCACCACTGTCCAGACCTCCGGGCTATACCTTAGGACAGGATCGCTAAGCATTGTGTGTGCGTGTGTGTGTGTGTGTGTGTGTGTGTGTGTGTGTGTGTGTGTGTGTGTGTGTGTGTGTGTGTGTGTGTGTGTGTGTGTGTGTGTGTGTGTGTGTGTGTGTGTGTGTGTGTGTGTGTGTGTGTGTGTAATTGTGTGTGTGTGTGTGTGTGTGTGTGTGTGTGTGTGTGTGTGTGTGTGTGTGTGTGTGTGTGTGTGTGTGTGTGTGTGTGTAATTGTGTGTGTGTGTGTATGAGTGTGTGTGTATGTGTGTGTAATTGTGTATGTGTGTATGTGTGTGTAATTGTGTGTCTGTGTATGTGTGTGTGTGTATGTGTGTGTTATTGTGTGCGTGGGAGTGTGTACAAAGAGAAGACTGTTTCACTAAGGTAAAGTGTGAGTTGTTTTGTACAAAGTAGAGTTAGCATGACTTTCTTTATCGTATTCATTGCGTCTCTAACTACGCAATTCATTTCATAATTGTTAAATAATAACATCTATCTCCATAGAATTTGTTTGTTTGGGGAATTTTTACACATAGCCATACAATATGTATGTGCCTGTCTGATAAAAATAAAATGGATGGACCATTTTGGCTTTGTGATAAGTAAAGCTTGACCTCTGTACAGCTAGCCTCCGCCCTCCTCTGCCCTCCTCCGTCCTCATACACAGCCCTATCTGCTACTCAGGGCTATCTGAAGGTAATTTAAGATATCTGAAATTGAAGTGAGATACAGAGAGGGAGGGAGTGGACTATAGAGATGGAAAGAGAGAGAAAGAGAGGGAGGGAGAGAGAGAGAGGGAGGGAGTGGACTATAGAGGGAAAGAGAGAGAGAGAGAGAGAGAGAGAGAGAGAGAGAGAGAGAGAGAGAGAGAGAGAGAGAGAGAGAGAGAGAGAGAGAGAGAGAGAGAGAGAGAGAGAGAGAGAGAGAGAGAGAGAGAGAGAGAGAGGGAGTGGACTATAGAGGGAAAGAGAGAGAGAGAGAGTGAGAGAGAAAGAGAGTGAAAGAGAGGGAGGGAGAGAGAGAGAGGGAGAGAGTGGACTATAGAGGGGAAGAGAGAGAGATAGTGAACTATAGAGATGGAAAGAGAGGGAAAGAGTGGACTATAGAGATGGAAAGAGAGAGTGAGAGAGAGAGAGAGTGAGAGAGAAAGAGAGGGAGAGAGTGGACAATAGAGGGAAAGAGAGCGATAGTGAACTATAGAGATGGAAAGAGAGGGAAAGAGAGGGAAAGAGTGGACTATAGAGATGGAAAGAGAGAGAGAGAGAGAGAGAGAGAGAGAGAGAGAGAGAGGGAGGGAGTGGACTATAGAGGGAAAGAGAGAGAGTGAGAGAGAGAGAGGGAGAGAGTGGACTATAGAGGGAAAGAGAGAGACATAGTGAACTATAGAGATGGAAAGAGAGGGAAAGAGAGGTAAAGAGTGGACTATAGAGAGGGAGAGAGAGAGAGAGAGAGGGAGAGAGACAGAAAGAGAGGGAGAGCGTGGACTATAGAGAGGGAGAGAGAGAGAGAGGGAGAGAGAGAGAAAGAGAGGGAGAGAGTGGACTATAGAGATGGAGAGAGAGAGAGGGAGAGAGGGATGGAGGGAGAGATGGAGAGAGAGAAAGATAGGGAGAGAGGGAGAAAGAGAGGGAGAGAGGGAGAGAGTGGACTATAGAGAGAGAGAGAGGGAGAGAGGGAGAGTGGGATGGAGGGAGAGAGAGAGAGAGATGGAGGGAGAGATGGAGAGATCTTTAAAAGCTTTCAGGTAGAGCAAAATGTAGAAATCATATACAGAACCAAGGACAACGGACACAAAAATATACATTTGGTGTGGGTGTATGTGTGTGCGTGTGTATGTGTGTGTGTGTGTGTGTGTGTGTGTGTGTGTGTGTGTGTGTGTGTGTGTGTGTGTGTGTGTGTGTGTGTGTGTGTGTGTGTGTGTGTGTGTGTGTGTGTGTGTGTGTGTGTGTGTGTGTGTGTGACTTTGAGACACAGTCCTTGGCATGTGGCGGTAGCTCCATTATCTCTCTGTCTTCCTCTGCTCAGGCTACTCTGCCTCGGGCATCTCTCTCTTTTAAAGAGCTGTCCAATAAACAGAGACACACACACACACACTCTCTCTCTCTCTCTCTCCATGCTCCTCTGGGGCTGTACGGTTTGGCATGGAGGAGCTGGCAAACAGCTTGCAGGACTAAGGTGACATTTCTGCGTATGCGTGTGTGTGTGTGTGTGTGTGTGTGTGTGTGTGTGTGTGTGTGTGTGTGTGTGTGTGTGTGTGTGTGTGTGTGTGTGTGTGTGTGTGTGTGTGTGTGTGTGTGTGTGTGTGTGTGTGTGTGTGTGTGTGTGTGTGTGTGTGTGCTTCTCAGATCTGGGCACCTTTTGACTTTGCTAGGAGTTAAACAGCTGCTAGCAGCCTTAGTTATGGAGAAGGAGACCCAGCACACCACGAAGAACAGGACACGCTTCACTAATGAAGCTACGCTCGCAAGACTAGGTTAACAACTCAACAAGATCTCACCGTTTTACCCATTCGACTTCAGATTCCGACGTTGGTCCACATTTTCATCAAGCTTCCAATATTGACGGTTATGTTTGGGATTTCAACAGAAATAAGTCGGCGGTTTAGGCATTAACTCTGAATGGTTACGTTAACACTTCTTGAGAATACAGGGGGTGCTATTTTCCCATTAGCATAATTTGCTCTACAGATTAAACTGCCTCTTATTCAATTATTGCTCTTACTATATGCATATAAATAATACCATTGGAAAGAAAACAATCTCTAGTTTCTAAAACCGTTTCAATTTTGTCTCTGAGTGATACAGAAGTCATTTGACAGCACTTTCCATGACCAAGAAGAAAAAAGCAAGATGTGTATGCCAGCTTCAACGCTCTGCCTATATATGGTCGTGCCCCCTATGACCCGAAACACACCTCATTGGCCTTCCTCAGGGTGTCAAGAGGACGTCAGAGGAAAAATATCTTGTTTATCTGGGACTGACGTGAAATGAGAGCTAATTCTTTGGCGTGACCGACAACTTCCGGTTCTCTAAATCGTGCGACTTGTAGCTGCGATTGTCTTCTGTTGTGCGGCCATTATGGATGAAAACTATCTCCGTCTCGAAGTTTGTTTGATACATGTGACCAGATCATCGTAATGTATGTTTTTTCAATATAGTTTAATCAGATTATTTGAATTTTTTCGGGAGTTTTGTGGTGTTCCGTTGTCTGATTTTATTTACGTTTGAGAGATCCGTGCCACTCGACCAGTACCTGTGCCAAATGGAGTGGGAAAGGAACAATTCTGAACGGAACCAACGACTCATCTTGACAAAGGACACTTTGATCAACATTCTGATGAAAGATCAGCCATAGTAAGACCCAATTTACGATGTTATATCATATCTGTTGTGCATGTGAACTGGCCGTGGGCGCCTAGCCGAATCTGCCTGGTATAGCTATGCTAATTTAGCGCTACATTTTGTTTTCGTTATAAAACATTTAATAAATCTGAAATATTGTTTGGATTCACCAGATGTTGGGCTTTCAATATCTGTACGCTGTGTATTTTTCTGAAATGTTTTAAGATGAGTAATTCGTTATATGACGTTGGTCTCTGTAATTGTTCTGGCTGGGTCAGCACTATTTCAGATTGCAGCTGCAATGTAGAACTGTGATTTATACCTGAAAAATGCACATTTTTCCAAAAAAAAACTATGCTATACCATAAATATGTTATCAGACTGTCATCTTATGAAGTTGTTTCTTGGTTAGTGGCTATATATATTTTTATTTAGTCGAATTAGTGATAGCTACTGACGCAGGAAAAAACTATTGGGAGTAAAAAAATCGTGTCCTTTGCTAACGTGGTTAGCTAATAGATTTACATATTGTGTCTTCCCTGTAAAACATTTTAAAAATCTGAAATGGTGGCTTTATTCACAAGACCTGTATCTTTCATCTGGTGTCTTGGACTTGTGATTTAATGATATTTAGATACTACGAGTTACTTGTGACGCTATGCTAGCTATGCTACTCAGTGGGGGGGGGGGGGGGGGGGGGGTGCTACCGGATCAGGGTTGGTGACTCGTGAGAAGTTAAGGGTTAACGTTAAGGGTTTCAACAGAAACAACAACTAGTGTTAGCAGTAGCACTAGCATTGAACATGGTACCCTCCCATCCACCCCCGTCCCGTCCACAACGCCCTATCAAACAGCAAGCCTACTTGATGGTAATAGCGCTCACCGTTGCCCCCTAGTGGCTGGTTTTTACGTAGAAACGTCAAATTGCCTTGGATCTTGAGCAACCTTGCTGAACCCATCCAGCTTGTTGTTTTGACTTCACAAGAAGAAGCTGATTTGTGTTAAACGTTTTCTAAAGAGAGTTCTGTTAAATGGGCAATCTGCAGTTCAAACAAAAGCAATGCGGGGCACCTGACCACTGTTATGGTAAAATGATGAGGGATCGGGCTGGATAAATAGAACCACTTTCAAATTCATTGACAGAGCAATGGATGGAAGGGCTGACCATCCATGGTAATACAATTACGTATATTCTTAACCATGTTGAGGCTATACATTGTTTGTTTACAATTACATTGTTTACAAACAGCAGAGTAAAATTTGTTTATACACTGCTAAAGGGAACACTAAAATAACACATCCTAGATCTGAATGAATGAAATATTCTTATTAAATACTTTTTTCTTTACATAGTTGAATGTGCTGACAACAAAATCACACAAAAATGATCAATGGAAATCAAATTTATCAACCCATGGAGGTCTGGATTTGGAGTCACACTCAAAATTAAAGTGGAAAACCACACTACAGGCTGACCCAACTTTGATGTAATGTCCTTAAAACAAGTCAAAATGAGGCTCAGTAGTGTGTGTGGCCTCCACGTGCCTGTTTGACCTCCCTACAACGCCTGGGCATGCTCCTGATGAGGTGGCGGATGGTCTCCTGAGGGATCTCCTCCCAGACCTGGACTAAAGCATCCGCCAACTCCTGGACAGTCTGTGGTGCAACGTGGCGTTGGTGGGTGGAGCGAGACATGATGTCCCAGATGTGCTCAATTGGATTCAGGTCTGGGGAACGGGCGGGCCAGTCCATAGCATCAATGCCTTCCTCTTGCAGGAACTGCTGACACACTCCAGCCACATGAGGTCTAGCATTATCTTGCATTAGGAGGAACCCAGGGCCAACCGCACCAGCATATGGTCTCACAAGGGGTCTGAGGATCTCATCTCGGTACCTAATGGCAGTCAGGCTACCTCTGGCGAGCACATGGAGGGCTGTGCGGCCCCCCAAAGAAATGCCACCCCACACCATGACTGACCCACCGCCAAACCGGTCATGCTGGAGGATGTTGCAGGCAGCAGAACGTTCTCCACGGCATCTCCAGACTCTGTCACGTCTGTCACGTGCTCAGTGTGAACCTGCTTTCATCTGTGAAGAGCACAGGGCGCCAGTGGCGAATTTGCCAATCTTGGTGTTCTCTGGCAAATGCCAAACGTCCTGCACGGTGTTGGGCTGTAAGCACAACCCCCACGTGTGGATGTCGGGCCCTCATACCACCCTCATGGAGTCTGTTTCTGACCGTTTGAGCAGACACATGCACATTTGTGGCCTGCTGGAGGTCATTTTGCAGGGCTCTGGCAGTGCTCCTCCTGCTCCTCCTTGCACAAAGGCGGAGGTAGCGGTCCTGCTGCTGGGTTGTTGCCCTCCTACGGCCTCCTCCACGTCTCCTGATGTACTGGCCCGTCTCCTGGTAGCGCCTCCATGCTCTGGACACTACGCTGACAGACACAGCAAACCTTCTTGCCACAGCTCGCATTGATGTGCCATCCTGGATGAGCTGCACTACCTGAGCCACTTGTGTGGGTTGTAGAATCCGTCTCATGCTACCACTAGAGTGAAAGCACCGCCAGCATTCAAAAGTGACCAAAACATCAGCCAGGAAGCATAGGAACTGAGAAGTGGTCTGTGGTCACCACCTGCAGAACCACTCCTTTATTGGGGGTGTCTTGCTAATTGCCTATAATTTCCACCTGTTGTCTATTCCATTTGCACAACAGCATGTGAAATTGATTGTCAATCAGTGTTGCTTCCTAAGTGGACAGTTTGATTTCACAGAAGTGCGATTGACTTGGAGTTATATTGTGTTGTTTAAGTGTTCCCTTTATTTTTTTGAGCAGTGTATTTTGGGCTCTGATGGGGTACGACAGTTGAACTAAGCTCATGAGGCATTTATAATTTATATTCTTTAAGAATCAATGGGTCAATGGGTTAAAAAATGGATGCAGCAAATGCAGACTGCTCCTTTAAGCACAACTATCTCAACAAATCGTACTAATGTGTCTCACATCAGATCTCAGGGAAGAACAATTATTTAAAAAACATTATTTTTTGTATTATTAATTTTATTTTTATCCTACAATGGCGCCGGAGAAGAATGCGTCCCCAACCGATTGTTTCCTTGTTCGTTTATTTTTTTACTTATTTTGTACTGTGTTATGTTGCCGCTACCGTCTCTAATGACCGAAAATAAAATAGAATAACTGCGATTACCCACCACGGATTGGCAGAATCCTTTTTCTCCTTTAACGAGTCGGACGAGCTCGACGCGAATGATATACTGCTTTCTCGGGAACAGGCCCGGATCCCCGTGAAGTGGATGCGGAGAAAAAGAGGGCGGGGCTGCCTTCTGAGAATTCGTAGGCGATCGAATAATCCTCCACTTCTTTCTATTCTGCTTTGGAGAATTTATTATTTGGAGAATAAAATAGATGACCTACGTGGAAGATTAAACTACCAATGGGACATTCAAAAATGTAATATCTTAAGCTTCACGAACGATGACACTGTCAACATACAGCTGACTGGTTATACGCTGTACCGTCAGGATAGAACAGCAGCGTCTGGTAAGACAAGGGGCGGCGGACACCTGTGGTAGAGTATCTCATGATAAGCTGTAGACCACACTATCTAGCTAGAGAGTTTTCATCTGTATTTTTCGTAGCTGTCTACATACCACCACAGACTGATGCTGGCACTAAGGCCGCACTGAATAAGCTGTATTCCACCATAAGCAAACAGGAAACTGCTCACCCAGAGGTGGCGCTCCTAGTAGCCGGGGACTTTAATGCAGGGAAACTTAAATCCGTCTTACCAAATTTTTATCAGCATGTTAAATGTGCAACCAGAGAGATTAAAACTGAATCACCTTTACTCCACACACAGAGACGCATACAAAGCTCTCCCTCGCCCTCCATTTGTCGAATCTGAACAAAATTCTATCCTCCTGGTTCCTGCTTACAAACAAAAATTAAGGAGAAGTGGATCTAAAATTCCATGCGTAACAGTTGTATCTTTTAGCGATGTTTATTATGAGTATTTCTGTAAATTGATGTGGCTCTCTGCAAAATCACCGGATGTTTTGGATCTACTGAACATAACGTGCCAATGTAAACTGAGATTTTTGGATATAAAAATTAACTTTACCTAACAAAACATACATGTATTGTGTAACATGAAGTCCTATGAGTGTCATCTGATGAAGATCATCAAAGGTTAGTGGTTAATTTTATCTCTATTTCTGCTTTTTGTTACTCCTCTCTTTGGCTGGATAAATGGCTGTGTTTTTCTGTGACTTGGCTCTGACCAAACATAATCGTTTGGTGTGCTTTCGTCGTAAAGCCTTTTTGAAATCGGACACTGTGGCTGGATTTACAACAAGTGTATCTTTAAAATGGTGTAAAATATTTGTATGTTTGAGGAATTATAATTATGGGATTTCTGTTGTTTTGAATTTGGCGCCCTGAAGTTTCACTGGCTGCTAGCGTCCCACATACCCTAGAGAGCTTAAAGTAGGAAACACAAATGACTAGATCAATAAAAAAAGTGATCAGATGAAGCAGATGCTAAGCTACAGGACTGTTTTGCTAGCACAGCCTGGAATATGTTCCGAGATTCCTCCGATGGCATTGAGGAGTTTACCACCTCAGTCATTGGCTTCATCAATAGGTGCATCGATAACGACGTCTTCACTGACATTTTCAACCTCTCCCTGTCCGAGTCTGTCATACCAACATGTTTTAAGTAGACCACCATAGTCCCTGTGCCCAAGAACACTAAGGTAAATGACTACAGACTGCCTAAATGACTACAGACCCGTAGCACTCACGTCTGTAGCCATGAAGTGCTTTGAAAGGCTGTTCATGGCTCACATCAACGCCATTATCCCAGAAACCCTAGACCAACTCCAATTTGCATACCGCCCAAACAGATCCACAGATGATGCAATCTCTATTGTACTCTACACTGCCCTTTCCCACCTGGACAAAAGGAACACCTATGTGAGAATGCTATTCATTGACTACAGCTCAGCGTTCAACACCATAAAGCCCTCAAATCTCATTAATAAACTAAGGACCCTGGGACTAAACACTTCCCTCTGCAACGACTCCAACACCATCATTAAGTTTGCAGATGACACAACAGTGTCACAACTGTCACCGACAACGACGACACAGCCTATAGGGAGGAGGTCAGAGACCTGGCAGTGTGGTGCCAGGACAACAACCTTTCCCTCAACATGATCAAGACAAAGCAGATGATTGTGGACTACAGGAAAAAGAGGACTGAGCACGCCCCCATTCTCATCGACGAGGCTGTAGTGGAGCAGGTTGAGAGCTTCAAGTTCCTTGATGTCCACATCACTAACAAACTAACATGGTCCAAACACACCATGACAGTCATGAAGAGGGCACGACAAAACCTATTCCCCTCAGGAGACTGAAAAGATTTGGCATGGGTCCCCAGATCCTCAAAAGGTTCTACAGCTGCAACATCGAGAGCATCCTGACTGTTTGCATCACTGCCTGGTATGGCAACTGCTAGGTCTCAGACTGCAAGGCACTACAGAGGGTAGTGCGTACGGCCCAGTACATCACAGGGACCAAGCTTTCCTGCCATCCAAGAAGTAAAATGTGTTAAAAAAATTGAGCCACCCTAGTCATAGACTGTTCTCTCTGCTACCGCACGGCAAGCGGTACCGGAGCGCCAAGTCTAGGTCCAAGAGGCTAAATAGCTTCTACCCCCAAGCCATAAGACTCCTGAACATCTACTCAAATGGCTAGCCGGACTATTTGCATTTCCCCCCCCCCCCCCCCTCCCCCCTCTTTTACACCACTGCTACTCTCTGTTGTTACCATCTATGCACAGTCACTTTAATAACTCTACCTACATGTACATGTTACCTCAAATAACCGGTTCCCCACACGTTGACTCTGTACCGGTACCCCCTGTATATAGCCTCCACGTTGACTCTGTACCGGTACCCCCTGTATATAGCCTCCACATTGACTCTGTACCGGTACCCCCTGTATATAGCCTCCACATTGACTCTGTACCGTAACACCCTGTATATAGCCTCCACATTGACTCTGTACCAGTACCCCCTGTATATAGCCTCCACATTGACTCTGTACCGTAACACCCTGTATATAACCTCCACATTGACTCTGTACCAGTACCCCCTGTATATAGCCTCCACATTGACTCTGTACCGGTACCCCCTGTATATAGTCTCCACATTGACTCTGTACTGTAACACCCTGTATATAGCCTCCACATTGACTCTGTACCGGTACCCCCTGTATATAGTCTCCACATTGACTCTGTACTGTAACACCCTGTATATAGCCTCCACATTGACTCTGTACCGGTACCCCCTGTATATAGTCTCCACATTGACTCTGTACCGGTACCCCCTGTATATAGCCTCCACATTGACTCTGTACCGGTACCCCTGTATATAGCCTCCACATTGACTCTGTACCGGTACCCTCTGTATATAGTCTCCACATTGACTCTGTACTGTAACACCCTGTATATAGTCTCCACATTGACTCTGTACTGTAACACCCTGTATATAGTCTCCACATTGACTCTGTACCGGTACCCCCTGTATATAGCCTCCACATTGACTCCAATTTGTAAGTCGCTCTGGATAAGAGCGTCTGCTAAATGACTTAAATGTAATGTACTGTAACACCCTGTATATAGTCTCCACATTGACTCTGTACCGGTACCCCCTGTATATAGCCTCCACATTGACTCTGTACTGTAACACCCTGTATATAGTCTCCACATTGACTCTGTACCGGTACCCCCTGTATATAGCCTCCACATTGACTCTGTACTGTAACACCCTGTATATAGTCTCCACATTGACTCTGTACCGGTACCCCCTGTATATAGCCTCCACATTGACTCTGTACCGGTACCCCCTGTATATAGTCTCCACATTGACTCTGTACCGGAACCCCCTGTATATAGTCTCCACATTGACTCTGTACCGGTACACCCTGTATATAGCCTCCACATTGACTCTGTACTGGTACCCCCTGTATATAGCCTCCACATTGACTCTGTACCGGTACCCCCTGTATATAGTCTCCACATTGACTCTGTACCGGAACCCCCTGTATATAGCCTCCACATTGACTCTGTACCGGTACACCCTGTATATAGCCTCCACATTGACTCTGTACTGGTACCCCCTGTATATAGCCTCCACATTGACTCTGTACCGGTACCCCCTGTATATAGCCTCCACGCTGACTCTGTACCGGAACCCCCTGTATATAGCCTCCACATTGACTCTGTACCGGAATCCCCTGTATATAGCCTCCACATTGACTCTCTACCGGTACCCCCTGTATATAGTCTCCACATTGACTCTGTACCAGTACCCCCTGTATATAGCCTCCACATTGACTCTGTACTGTAACACCCTGTATATAGCCTCCACATTGACTCTGTACCAGTACCCCCTGTATATAGCCTCCACATTGACTCTGTACTGGTACCCCCTGTATATAGTCTCCACATTGACTCTGTACCGGTACCCCCTGTATATAGCCTCCACATTGACTCTGTACTGTAACACCCTGTATATAGCCTCCACATTGACTCTGTACTGTAACACCCTGTATATAACCTCCACATTGACTCTGTACCGGTACACCCTGTATATAGTCTCCACATTGACTCTGTACCGGTACCCCCTGTATATAGTCTCCACATTGACTCTGTACCGGTACCCCCTGTATATAGCCTCCACATTGACTCTGTACCGGTACCCCCTGTATATAGCCTCCACATTGACTCTGTACTGGTACCCCCTGTATATAGCCTCCACATTGACTCTGTACCGGTACCCCCTGTATATAGCCTCCACATTGACTCTGTACCGGTACCCCCTGTATATAGCCTCCACATTGACTCTGTACCGGTACCCCCTGTATATAGCCTCCACATTGACTCTGTACCGGAACCCCCTGTATATAGTCTCCACATTGACTCTGTACCGGAACCCCCTGTATATAGTCTCCACATTGACTCTGTACCGGTACCCCCTGTATATAGCCTCCACATTGACTCTGTACCGGTACCCCCTGTATATAGCCTCCACATTGACTCTGTACCGGAACCCCCTGTATATAGTCTCGCTATTGTTATTTTACTGATGCTCTTTAACTATTTGTTACTTTTATTTCTTATTCTTCTCTGTATCTTTTTTAAACTGCATTGTTGGTAAGGGGCTAATACATTTTGACTAATATCATTTGATTTGATTTGATTGGGTTTCTTCCCAGTGTGTCTCTACTTCACATCAGGTCTCAGGGAAGAACAAGTACCTCAACAAAGCCAGTTCTTACCAGTGTGTCTCTACTTCATGTCAGGTCTCAGGGAATGTAACGTAACCACTCAATATTTACTAGCATACACAGCTGTGGTCTCCTCCCTCCACCAGTCTCCTCCCTCCACCAGTCTCCTCCCTCCACCAGTCTCCTCCCTCCACCAGTCTCCTCAATCCACCAGTCTCCTCTTCCACCAGTCTCCTCCCTCCACCAGTCTCCTCCCTCCACCAGTCTCCTCCCTCCACCAGTCTCCTCAATCCACCAGTCTCCTCTTCCACCAGTCTCCTCCCTCCACCAGTCTCCAGCCTCCACCAGTCTCCTCCCTCCACCAGTCTCCAGCCTCCACCAGTCTCCAGCCTCCACCAGTCTCCTCCTTCCACCAGTCTCCAGCCTCCACCAGTCTCCTCCTTCCACCAGTCTCCTCCCTCCACCAGTCTCCTCCCTCCACCAGTCTCCTCCCTCCACCAGTCTCCTCAATCCACCAGTCTCCTCTTCCACCAGTCTCCTCCCTCCACCAGTCTCCTTCCTCCCTCTGTCTCCTCCTCCACCAGTCTCCTCCTCTGTCTCCTCCTCCACCAGTCTCCTTCCTCCACCAGTCTTCTCCTCCACCAGTCTCCTCCCTCCGTCTCCTCCTCCACCAGTCTCCTCCCTCCATCTCCTCCTCCACTAGTCTCCTCCCTCTGTCTCCTCCTCCACCAGTCTCCTCCATCTGTCTCCTTCTCCACCAGTCTCCTCCTCCATCAGTCTCCTTCCTCCACCAGTCTTCTCCTCCCTCTGTCTCCTCCTCCACCAGTCTCCTCCCTCCGTCTCCTCCTCCACCAGTCCCCTCCCTCTTTCTCCTCCTCCACCAGTCTCCTCCCTCTGTCTCCTCCTCCACCAGTCTCCTCCCTCTGTCTCCTACTCCACCAGTCTCCTCCCTCCGTCTCCTCCTCCACCAGTCTCCTCCCTCTGTCTCCTCCTCCACCAGTCTCATCCCTCCGTCTCCTCCTCCACCAGTCTCCTCCCTCCGTCTCCTCCTCCACCAGTCTCCTCCCTCCGTCTCCTCCTCCACCAGTCTCCTCCCTCTGTCTCCTCCTCCCCAAGTCTACCAGGTGTGTCAGGGGGATAGAGACTAAGCAGGGCCAGAGCTTTAACACCACCAGAACTCTTCTCTCCATTCCTCAGCTCACTGGACCTACAGGCTGGACTTGTACCCGTGTGTGTGTGTGTGTGTATGTGTGTGTGTGTGTGTGTGTGTGTGTGCGTGCGTGTGCGTGCGTGTGCGTGTATTTCACTATGCGTGTCCAGTAAGCTGAGGAATGGAGAGATCCCCTGTGGTTTCAGTGTGGCCAGGGGGCATGATTGGACAGGGTGGCAGTGCCATGCTCCCAACTCCACACCTCCACCTGGCAAGACACACACCTTGCCCCAGGGCTCTCCTACTCTCCAGAGGGTTCTCAGAGTTAACTCTGCTCTCCGTGGACACACACTCCTATCTTCGCACACCTGACCGTCCCTCTCTAAGGCGCTCACACGGTGGGAGGTGTGAGTGTTTGTTTGTGTGTGTTAAAACACACAGCAGTGTAGCACTGTGATGTTTTAATCTGCCCTGGGGGCCTCTGCCTCTCACACTCCACTCATTCTCTACCTCACTATCACTCACTCTTCAGTCTCTACCTCTAAATCACTCACTCTTCAGTCTCTATCTCTAAATCACTCACTCTTCAGTCTCTATCTCTATATCACTCACTCTTAGTCTCTATATCACTCACTCTTAGTCTCTATATCACTCACTCTTCAGTCTCTATATCACTCACTCTTTAGTCTCTACACACTAGCACTCACTCTTCAGTCTCTACCTCTATATCACTCACTCTTCAGTCTCTATCTCTAAATCACTCACTCTTCAGTCTCTACCTCTATATCACTCACTCTTCAGTCTCTATATCACTCACTCTTCAGTCTCTATATCACTCACTCTTTAGTCTCTACCTCACAATCACTCACTCTTCAGTCTCTAACTCACTCACTCTTCAGTCTCTACCTCACTATCACTCACTCTCAGGCTCTATATCACTCACTCTTCAGTCTCTTTATCACTCACTCTTCAGTCTCTATATCACTCACTCTTCAGTCTCTATATCACTCACTCTTCAGTCTCTATATCATTCACTCTTCATTCCCTATATCACTCACTCTTCAGTCTCTACCTCACTCACTCTTCAGTCTCTACCTCACTATCACTCACTATTTAGTCTCTACGTCTATCACTCACTTTTCATCTTCCATCCATATCTCTTCTGTTTTCAAATAACTGTATAAAGTAAACAATTCTAATACTGAGCTACTGTATATTGAATGCTCCAAAAAATTGGGAAAATGTATTTTATACTAATACAATTGCTCAGAGAAATACAATTTGCCTTGTCTCAGGATAGTAAGTTGTTGGTTGAAGATATCCCTCTAGTGGTGTGGGGGCTGTGCTTTGGCAAAGTGGGTGGGGTTATATCCTGCCTGTTTGGCCCTGTCCGGGGGTATCGTCGGACGGTGCCACAGTGTCTCCCAACCCCTCATGTCTCAGCCTCCAGTATTTATGCTGCAATAGTTTATGTGTCGGGGGGCTAGGGTCAGTTTGTTATATCTGAAGTACTTCTCCTGTCTTATCCGGTGTCCTGTGTGAATTTAAGTATGCTCTCTCTAATTCTCTCTTTCTCTCTTTCTCTCTTTCTTTCTTTCTTTCTTTCTTTCTCTCTTTCTCTCTCTCTCTCTCTGTCAGAGGACCTGAGCCCTAGGACCACGCCTCAGGACTACCTGGCCTGATGACTCCTTGCTGTCCCCAGTCCACCTGGTACGGCTGCTGCTCCAGAACTGTTCTGCCTGCGGCTATGGAACCCTGACCTGTTCACCCGCCGTACTACCTTGTCCCAGACCTGCTGTTTTCAACTCTCTAGAGACAGCAGGAGTGGTAGAGATACTCTGAATGATTGGCTACGAAAAGCCAACTGACATTTACTCCTGAGGTGCTGACCTGTTGCACCCTCTACAACCACTGTGATTATTATTATCTGACCCTGCTGGTCATCTATAAACATTTAAACATCTTGGCCATGTTCTGTTATAATCTCCACCCGGCACAGTGAGAAGAGGACTGGCCACCCCCCATAGGTTTTGGCCTTTTTAGGGAGTTTTTCCTAGCCACCCGTGCTTCTACACCTGCAATGCTTGCTGTTTGGGGTTTTAGGCTGGGTTTCTGTACAGCACTTTGGGACTTCGGCTGATGTAAGAAGGGATTTATAAATACAGTTGATTTCATTGATTGAATTTGTTATTATTGACAACTCTGTTTTCTATCAATGTCAATACCTCACCTTGCTGCGAGGATATTGGTACTGAGCCTTTTTATAAAATGTTTTATGATTCGGAGAACATACTGGTACGGATCTCAGACTGTTTCTACATACAGAACCTTTCCAGATCCGTCTTATCCCTGATCTTCGCTTTTGGAATTCAAACAATAGATTTTCAATGCGTCCGGAGACTGAGATGGCATATTGCAAAATGTAGATTTTTGAGGCCAATTAACCATTTCCTTTGTGGATTTTGATGTGTGCTTGGGGTTATTGTCTTGCTGGACGATCCACTTGCGGCCAAGATTCAGCCTCCAGTCAGAGGCAACCAGGTTTTTTGGCTAAAATATTCCGGTACTCTGTGAAGTTCATGATGTCTGTTAGAGCTGATTTGGACATATTTGTATAAAAGACAGAACATACAGAGCTCTATGTACGTTTGTGTAAATATATTAAATATGTATGTACAGTGAGGGAAAAAAGTATTTGATCCCCTGCTGATTTTGTACGTTTGCCCACTGACAAAGAAATTATCAGTCTATAATTTTAATGGTAGGTTTATTTGAACAGTGAGAGACAGAATAACAACAAAAATTACCAGAAAAATGCATGTCAAAAATGTTATAAATTGATTTGCATTTTAATGAGGGAAATAAGTATTTGACCCCTTCTCAATCAAAAAGATTTCTGGCTCCCAGGTGTCTCTCATACAGGTAACGGACGGAGATTAGGAGCACACTCTTAAAGGGAGTGCTCCTAATCTCAGTTTCTTACCTGTATAAAAGATACCTGTCCACAGAAGCAATCAATCAATCAGATTCCAAACTCTCCACCATGGCCAAGACCAAAGAGCTCTCCAAGGATGTCAGGGACAAGATTGTAGACCTACACAAGGCTGGAATGGGCTACAAGACCATCGCCAAGCAGCTTGGTGAGAAGGTGACAACAGTTTCTGTGATTATTCGCAAATGGAAGAAACACAAAAGAACTGTCAATCTCCCTCAGCCTAGGGCTCCATGCAAGATCTCACCTCGTGGAGTTGCAATGATCATGAGAACGGTGAGGAATCAGCCCAGAACTACACAGGAGGATCTTGTCAATGATCTCAAGGCAGCTGGGACCATAGTCATCAAGAAAACAATTGGTAACACACTATGCCGTGAAGGACTGAAATCCTGCAGCGCCCGCAAGGTCCCCCTGCTCAAGAAAGCACATATACATGCCCGTCTGAAGTTTGCCAATGAACATCTGAATGATTCAGAGGACAACTGGGTGAACGTGTTGTGGTCAGATGAGACCAAAATGGAGTTCTTTGGCATCAACCCAACTTGCCGTGTTTGGAGGAGGAGGAATGCTGCCTATTACCCCAAGAAACCATCCCCACCGTCAAACATGGAGGTGGAAACATTATGCTTTGGGGGTGTTTTTCTGCTAAAGGGACAGGACAACTTCACCGCATCAAAGGGACGATGGACGGGGCCATGTACCGTCAAATCTTGGGTGAAAACCTCCTTCCCTCAGCCAGGGTATTGAAAATGGGTCGTGGATGGGTATTCCAGCATGACAATGACCCAAAACACACGGCCAAGGCAACAAAGGAGTGGCTCAAGAAGAAGCACATTAAGGTCCTGGAGTGGCCTAGCCAGTCTCCAGACCTTAATCCCATAGAAAATCTGTGGAGGGAGCTGAAGGTTCGAGTTGCCAAACGTCAGCCTCGAAACCTTAATGACTTGAAGAAGATCTGCAAAGAGGAGTGGGACAAAATCCCTCCTGAGATGTGTGCAAACCTGGTGGCCAACTACAAGAAACGTCTGACCTCTGTGATTGCCAACAAGGGTTTTGCCACCAAGTACTAAGTCATGTTTTGCAGAGGGGTCAAATACTTATTTCCCTCATTAAAATGCAAATCAATTCATAACATTTTTTACATGCGTTTTTCTGGATTTTTTTGTTGATATTCTGTCTCTCACTGTTCAAATAAACCTACCATTAAAATTATAGACTGATCATTTCTTTGTCAGTGGGCAAACGTACAAAATCAGCAGGGGATCAAATACTTTTTTCCCTCACTGTATATGATGAAATATTAGGTACGTACCTTTATGATTTATATTTACCTGACTGAGATGTATTCATTTGTTGTTAGTTTAACTTCGTTTTTGCCCCCCCCCCCCCCCCCCCTTGCCCATTCATTGTACTGTGGTAAGTGTGTTAGGATAAAGGCAGGAAGTTGGGCCTTCGGGGGGGAGGAGTCCTAGCTAGACGTGGGAGCGGTATAGTTTTTTGACCATACAGACATACAGATCATACAAACAGGTCATATTATGCATTTTCCATGTCAATTAATCTATGCTTTAAAACCTTTATAGAGTCACAAACCCGGATCCGGGATCCCCCCCATCAAAAAAGCTGACTAGCATACCCTAGCCTAAAGCGACAGGGATATCATATAATCAAATGTTCATGAAATCACAAGTCCAAGACACCAAATGAAAGATACAGATCTTGTGAATCCAGCCATCATTTCCGATTTTTTAAATGTTTTACAGGGAAGACAAAATATGTATTTCTATTAGCTAACCACCATAGCAAAAGACACAACTTTTTTTTGTCCACCATTTTTTTCCTGCATCAGTAGCTATCACTAATTCGACTAAATAAAGATATATATAGCCACTAACCAAGAAACAACTTCATACGATGACAGTCTGATAACATATTTATGGTATAGGATATGTTTTTTTAGAAAAATGTGCATTTTTCAGGTATAAATCACAGTTGTACATTGCAGCTGCAATCTGAAATAGCGTTGGAAGCAGCCGGAATAATTACAGAGACCGACGTCAATTACCAAAATACTCATCCTAAAACATTTCTGAAAAATACACAGCATACAGCAATCGAAAGACACAGATCTTGTGAATCCAGACAATATTTCAGATTTTCTAAGTGTTTTACAGCGAAAACACAATATATCGTTATATTAGCATACCACATGAGCTAACATCACCCCAGCATTGAATCAATGCAAAAGGGGTGATAACGTTATCGCCACCAAAATATATAAATTTTTTCACTAACCTTCTCAGAATTCTTCAGATGACAGTCCTGTAACATCATATTACACAATGCATATAGAGTTTGTTCGAAAATGTGCATATTTAGCATCACAAATCGTGGTTATACAATGAGAAAAGTAGCTAAACTGGGCAGAAAATGTCGGGCGCCATCTTGGAGAGTGACTTAGTCTAATCATTAAATAATCATAAACTTGACTAAAAAATACAGCGTGGACAGCATTTGAAAGACAAATTAGTTCTTAATGCAATCGCTGAATTACATTTTTAAAATTAACCTTACTGCGCAATACAAGTTGCGCCAAAGCGAAGCTACCCCCAAAAAAATGGCAGCTTATGCGTTTAACATTTTTCAACAGAACAACGATTTATCAGCATAAATAGTTCTTACTATTAGCTGAGCTTCCATCAGAATCTTGGGCAATGTGTCCTTTCTCCGGTCTAATCGTCTTTTGGTCGAAAGATGTCCTCTTGTCCTGTCGAAATGGCCACTAACGTTCGGCATGTACAGGAAAAGTGTCCAACTCTTGAAAGTGCGTCACAAAGAAATGCCAGAAAATCGCAATAAACTGATATAAACTGAAATAATTCGGTTCAAAATAACAAGATTATGATGTCTTTAAAGCTTATATCGAATAAAAACATGACCGGAATTATCTAAGGAGCTAAAACCAGAGCTTCCACAACGATACGCAAAGCTCCTCTTTGCGCCCGAGCGAAGTCCAAAAGAATGGCCACCGTGATTCCAATTCAATTTATAACCTTTGGGAACTACGCAGAGAGTCCATTTCAAGTCTCCCTATTCGCTGACACCCAGGGGAAGGCGTATGCAGTGCATCTCAATTCTGAATTCTGACATACACATAGGAAAATTGCTCTAAGTCGAGTTCTGTTTCACCCACAGACATAATTCAAACGGTTTTAGAAACTAGAGAGTGTTTTCTATCCAATAGTAATAATAATATGCATATTGTACAAGCAAGAATTGAGTACGAGGCAGTTTAATTTGGAGACGAATTTGGACTATGTCGAAATGGCACCCCCCTAGTGGCAAGTTGATTGGAGAATATTTTTTTTTGTTCGATTTAAGAAAAATATACCTTTTTGTTGCACCATATCCCTGGATCTCATTTAATGTTTTGGCCGTTTGGAAACCTTAAATGTGGACTGTATACTAACGAAGCAACCCCGCTTTTCAGGCTAGGGCAGTGGTTATGGTCAAGAGGAAAGGAAGCCACTACAATGTCATTGACCTTAACAAGGACCAGTGGAAGCAAATAGCCCCAATAACATCAAAGCTCAACCAACATATTTTACAGTAGGTACGGGGCTCTTTTATGTTTATGCATTCTCATTTCGATGCCAAACCCACCACTGTTATGCATGGCCAAAGGGCTCTATTTTCATGTTATCTGACCAAAGGACCGGTTTCAATCCAAGTTTGCTATTTAGCAAACTCCAGGCATTTACAACTGTTGGATGACTGACTGAGCTCCTCGGGCCTTTTTTGAGAAAAAAAAAAGTATTACTTGTTTAACAAAATCGCTTTCTCTGAGCAATTGTATTGTCTAAAATAACAATTTCCCATTTTTTTGAGAATGCAATATATATACAGTCATATATATATATCAAATCAATATATAAAATGAATTACGTATAGATAAATATGAGCAAAAATGACTCATATATATATAGTCATTTTTGCTCATATTTATTAAGGGTGTCAATAATTTCAAACCCCACCGTACATCTCTTGAGAACACATATTTTAGCCCATTTAACATTTTTCAGTTTATTAATTACTTTTTTTGTTTGTCTTCATGACTTCTGTCTCAGTCTCCTCTATATCTCTATCGTACCTGATCTCCGCTGGCCTTGAGGGAACCTCTGGGGTTTACAGCAGGATCAGTATGTAGCTAACTTCCTGTTTTTTGAATTCACCTCAGTTGTAGTTCTTTCAGCTCATTCAGCTGGCCTCAATGATCTTTTCAAGGGAACGGAGTGATGTGTTTACGTAGACACACACACACACACACACACACACACACACACACACACACACACACACACACACACACACACACACACACACACACACACACACACACACACACACACACACACACACACACACAATTTGCTTTCATGTGCTAAATGCCCGCTCCTTCGGGGTGGGACAATTTTAATCACCCAGAGTCCCTGTCTCTGACAAATGTCTGGAATACTCACATTTACAGAAATGTATGTGTGCATACGTACGTACGTGAGTGTGTGTGCGTACGTGCGTGCGTGTATATGTGCACTGTTAGTGGAGAAGAGCTGGCAGCAGTCCCAGCCTTCCCCCAGGAGAGACACAGGTCTTAAGACAGAGAGAAGGAACAGCGCCCTGTCAATGTTTGGCTTTTAGCGTGTTTGATTATATGGGGTTTCCTGAAAGGCTTGTTGCTTATTTGCGCATTTCTTTGGACATGTCAGCCCTATGACAGAGAGTAACAATAGTGGGTTTAAATAGATGTTTGATTTGATCGTCGGGAAGTGAACAGAATTACTACGGCCAGCTATGTTTGGATTCTAAATTGTCAGCGTCTGTTCCATCCCTCCATCCGTCCACCCCTCAATCCCTCTATCCCTCTATCCCTCCACCGCTCAATCCCTCTATCCCTCTATCCCTCCACCCCTCCCTCCCTCCCTCCCTCCCTCCACCCGTCCCTCCATCCATCCCTCCATCCGTCCCTCCAACCGTCCGTCCATCCCTCCATAATAATGCTTGCATTTTAGGAAAGACCTCACACACGCTCTAATGCACACACACACACAGACAGATACACACAGACAGATACACACACACACACAGACAGATACACACAGACAGATACACACACACACAGACACACACACACACACAGACAGATACACACACAGACAGATACAGACAGATACACACACACATGACAGAGGAGCGTGACCGTGGTCCAACCTCCAGGGCTCCAGCAGATGGAGAGAGGGGCGGAGAGGGCACAGAGGCCTGGCACAGGACCCTGTCACCTCTCTCACACACACACACACACACCCACACCCACACCCAGACACACACACACACACACACACACCCACACATAAACACACACACACACACACACACCCTGCTGACGGGGTGACATTGTGTGTCTCACCAGGGAACTCCTTTCACGCCGACACAATGGCTGTATTTGGGAAGAAGACGAAATTCTCACATCCCAGATTTAGGATGATTTACTCTGGGAATGAATGGAAAGAGAGTGTAAGCTTTGGAAATCAGCTGGCCGGAGTACAATTGTAGGACGTTAACCAGTCACAGCAGGAAAATTATCTTGCAGCAACAGGAAATGTTAATTATTACTCTGTGGATTCTAATTCATGGACATTTTTGTAAGGGTTGATGAGGGGAAAATCAAGTCAAACATTTGTGGAAACTTCAGAAGCCTTTTTAAACCTGAAATACGTTTTACATTTTCAGCATTGCAGGAAAGTTCTCCTGCAATTGGGTGATCAAATTAAGATCTTACATCTGTAGTACAGAGCAGATCTCTGTGGAAATGGTAACACACACACAGACCACCCCCCCCCCCCCCACCCGTGTCGATCAGATTTATTACAGAAATTAGAACCTTCTATTTGACAAAATCACCAAATTAAACTAAAACACAAAATAATAATAATAATTAACACAAGTTCTATTTGTCAAACAAATGATCAGAATACCTTGAAAACAAAGACATATCCTGATCAAATACAGGCTCAATGACCACCAATCGAAAAGGCTCAGTGACCACCAATAGAAAAGGCTCGGTGACCACCAATAGAAAAGGCTCAGTGACCACCAATAGAAAAGGCTCAGTGACCACCAATAGAAACGGCTCGGTGACCACCAATAGAAAAGGCTCAGTGACCACCAATAGAAAAGGCTCAGTGACCACCAATAGAAAAGGCTCAGTGACCACCAATAGAAAAGGCTCAGTGACCACCAATAGAAAAGGAGAGATACAGAGATGTGGCTACCCAAAGAAGAGAGTCTATGTGGTCACTGCACGGTAGGGGCAAGTAAAGACAGAGATGCACTTCCTCCTCCATTAAAACAATAATGATTCAGCATTGTGACGGTGGTAGTAGTAGTATTAATAGTAGTAGTAGTAGTAGCAGTGATAATGGTAGCTGTAGTAGTAGTGGTAGTGGTAGTAGTAATTATGATGGTGGTAGTAGTAGTATTAATAGTAGTAGTAGTAGTGATAATGGTAGCTGTAGTAGTAGTGGTAGTGGTAGTAGTAATTATGATGGTGGTAGTAGTAGTATTAATAGTAGTAGTAGTAGTAGCAGTGATAATGGTAGCTGTAGTAGTAGTGGTAGTGGTAGTGGTACTAGTAGTAGTAGTGGCAGTGGTAGTGGCAGTAGTAGTAGCAGTAGTAATTATGATGGTGGTAGTAGTAGTAGTATTAATAGTAGTAGTAATTATGATGGTAGTAGTAGTAGTTATAGTAGTAGTGACGATGGTGGTAGTAGTAGTAGTAGTAGTATTGGTAGTGGTAGTAATAGTAGTGGTAGTGGTAGTAGTAGTAGTGGTAGTGGTAGTAGTAGTAGTGGTAGTGGTAGCAGTAGTAGTGATGATGGTGGTAGTAGTAGTAGCAGTAATAGTAGTAGTTGTAGTGATGCTGGTAGTGGCAGTAGTAGTAGTAGTGGTAGTAGTAGTAGTAGTAGAATAGTAGTAGTGACGATGGTGGTAGAAATAGAAGTAGTAATAGTAGTAGTGATGATGGTTGTTGTATTGGTAGTGGTACTAGTAGTAGTAATGGTAGTAGTAGTAGTAGTAGTAGAAGTAGTGATGATGGGGGTAGTAGTAGTGGTTGCCGTAGAAGTAGTAGTAGTAGTAGCAGTAGCAGTAGTACTTGTAGTAGTATTAGTAGTAGTAATTATGATGGCAGTAGTAGTATAGTGACGATGGTGGTAGTAGTAGTAGTAGAAGTAATAGTAGTAGTAGCAGTGATAATGGTATTTGTAGTAGTAGTAGTAGTAATCAAATCAAATCAAATGTTTTTATGAAGCCCTTCTTACATCAGCCGATGTCACAAAGTGCTGTACAGAAACCCAGCCTAAAACCCTAAACAGCAAGCAATGCAGGTGTAGAAGCACGGTGGCTAGGAAAAACTCCCTAGAAAGGCCAAAACCTAGGAAGAAACCTAGAGAGAAACCAGGCTATGAGGGGTGGTCAGTCCTCTTCTGGCTGTGCCGGGTGGAGATTATAACAGAACATGGCAAAGATATTCAAATGTTCATAAATGACCAGCATGGTCACATAATAATAATCACAGTAGTTGTCGAGGGTGCAACAAGTCAGAATCTCAGGAGTAAATGTCAGTTGGCTTTTCATAGCCGATCCCGTGTGGCTCAGTTGGTAGAGCATGGCGCTTGCAACGCCAGGGTTGTGGGTTCAATTCCCACGGGGGGACCAGGATGAATATGTATGAACGAAAGTTCATGTGTGTAATGTGTAAGTCGCTCTGGATAAGAGCGTCTGCTAAATGACTTAAATGTAAATGTAAAATGAGAGAATCTCTACCGCTCCTGCTGTCTCTAGAGAGTTGAAAACAGCACGTCCGTTGAACAGGTCAGGGTTCCATAGCCGCAGGCAGAACAGTTTAAACTGGAGCAGCAGCACGGCCAGGTGGACTGGGGACAGCAAGGAGTCATCATGCCAGGTAGTCCTGAGGCATGGTCCTAGGGCTCAGGTCCTCCGAGAGAGAGAAAGAAAGAGAGAAAGAGAGAATTAGAGAGAGCATACTTAAATTCACACAGGACACCGGATAAGACAGGAGAAGTACTTCAGATATAACAAACTGACCCTAGCCCCCCGACACATAAACTACTGCAGCATAAATACTGGAGGCTGAGGCAGGAGGTGTCAGGAGACACTGTGGCCCCATCCGATGATACCCCCAAACAGGAAGGATATAACCCCACCCACTTAGCCAAAGCACAGCCCCCACACCACTAGAGGGATATCTTCAACCACCAACTTACCATCCTGAGACAAGGCCGAGTATAGCCCACAAAGATCTCTGCCACGGCACAACCCAAGTTGGGGCGCTAACCCAGACAGGAAGATCACGTCTCTGACTCAACCCACTCAAGTGACGCACCCCTCCTAGGAACGGCATGAAAGAGCACCAGTAAGCCAGTGACTCAGCCCCTGTAATAGGGTTAGAGGCAGAGAATCCCAGTGGAGAGAGGGGAACCGGTCAGGCAGAGACAGCAAGGGCGGATCGTTGCTCCAGAGCCTTTCCGTTCACCTTCACACCCCTGAGTCAGACTACACTCAATCATATGACCCACTGAGGAGATGAGTCTTCAGTAAAGACTTAAAGGTTGAGACCGAGTCTGCGTCTCTCACATGGGGAGGCAGACCATTCCATAAAAATTGAGCTCTATAGGAGAAAGCCCTGCCTCCAGCTGTTTGCTTAGAAATTCTAGGGACAATTAGGAGGCCTGCGTCTTGTGACGTAGCGTACGTGTAGGTATGTACTGCAGGACCAAATCGAAAAGATAGGTAGGAGCAAGCCCATGTAATGCTTTGTAGGTTAGCAGTAAAACATTGAAATCAGCCCTTGCCTTAACAGGAAGCCAGTATAGGGAGGCTAGCACTGGAGTAATATGATACAAATGTTTGGTTCTAGTCAGAATTCTAGCAGCCGTATTTAGCACTAACTGAAGTTTATTTCGTGCTTTATCCGGGTAGCCGGAAAGTAGAGCATTGCAGTAGTCTAACCTAGAAGTAACAAAAGCATGGATACATTTTTCTGCATAATGTTTGGACAGAAAGTTTCAGATTTTTGCAATGTTACGTAGATGGAAAAAAGTTGTCCTTGAAACAGTCTTGATATGTTCGTCAAAAGAGAGATCAGGGTCCAGAGTAACGCCGAGGTCCTTCACAGTTTTATTTGAGATGACTTTACAACCATCAAGATTACAGTTTTTCTCAGTCGCTTTGGTGCATTTTTCACATCATCCCTAACATGTGCAAAATAATAAGTGCATTTCTCAGAACAATTTGTACAAACTGCAATATACAATAGATATGTTTCTAAAGCTAGTCAGTCACTAAAAATCCTTAGTACATCTCTCAAAAGTAAATATTCATGCCAATGATCATGTCAGTGTCATCAGAATGATAAGTCATTGAGTCATTGTTCACGAACAAGGTCGTCAAAATGTTTAGGCATGTTGTCAATGTAACTGTGTACTTTGACAGTATTACCTGATGTAAACTTAGGCTACAGTTTGGATGACAGTTACTGTATTGAAAATGCACAAGGCTGCACTTCTATGGCATATATCAATTTCAACAGTACTATTTACATATTACTGTATGTGGGTTATTGATTGAAAGAGACTGGACAACCCAAGGGGCACAAAGGGAAAAAAACTAAATTAGAAAGAAACACAGGAAACCACCCCTAAGGCACAACTTTGCCCGCAGCACTGTTGTGCTGTCTCTACACATCCAGACGTTCCTGTCTGTCGGCCCACATATTCTCATCCACATCACACCGGATATTTTCCCTTCCAATGCAACGTGGAAAGAATCTTTTGGAATGCCTTATCCATCCTCTGCAGGTGTCTACTGTGATGTCCTCACATGCTGCATCCATTGCAGCCAGCAGGGTCATCTGTGTGTGTGGCTGACGATCGTACACCTTCCACCTCCATGCTGAAAATAACTCCTCAATTGGGTTAAGGAATGGTGAATAAGGTGGGAGGAATTCTATGAGCATCCTCGGGTGGGTCACAAACCATTGCCTTATGATGTTTGATCGATGGAAACTCACATTATCACAAATGACCACATACTTTGGCAAATCCTCTCTAAACAGACCCCTCTCATCATCAGGGATGAGAGAACTGTAGAGAGTCTCTAAAAAGTTGAGTAGATGCTGGGTGTTGTATGGCCCTATAAGGGGGATATGGGTTAGGACACCATGCTCCGAAATAGCAGCACACATGCTGATATTTCCTCCCCGTTGGCCTGGCAAATCCACAGTAGCTCTGTGACCGATGATATTCCGACCCCGCCTTCTGCATTTGGTCAGGTTGAAGCCAGCCTCATCCACGTATACAAAGTTGTGAGAGGGTTCACTTGATTCCAACTCCATTATACGCTATATCCCAGAACACACAGTTGAATTTGTTTTGGTAAGGAAGAGTGACATAAAATGTACATATATTGCATGTTCCTTCCACAGCAATGGAAATGTGTGCAGTTTATGCTTACTGTAGTATGTATCACTATAAAATGTTGCTGTAAAGTAGTTACATAGATATATGTTTTACCTATACATACTGGTACCGTAGCTCCTTAACTCTGTCCTCATTCCTTTGGAATGGTACACGGTACAGCTGTTTCATACTCATCTGGTTTCTATGCAGCACCCTGTCGATGGTTGTTCTATAATGGTCCTTTGTATTTCCCTGAGTCTCATGGCATTGTTTGCTCGGACCATGGTGCAAATAGCCTCCTCCTGTTGAGGTGTGAAAAGGCGTCCTCTGCCACCGGTTTGAGGTAATCTTGCAGTCCTATGTGGGGAAAAATGCAATGATGCATCGCACACTTTCACATAGACAAAAACTATGCGAACACACATTTTACTGTAAAACATACAGGTGGGTGCATGTAAGGTGCAGTATGTATCTGTATATAGTATATTTCTGTATGCTGTGAAATACAAGTGGACTACTGTAATATGAAGCATTGTAGGAAGTATACAGTATACTGCTTATATACAGTAACAGTGCACTGTACATTGGTGGACATACCTGTTCTCTCTTCGAAACGTTTGAACTATTGAGGACACGGTTGATCTCCCAATATTCGGCTGCACCCTTCGTCCCGCCTCAGCCATTGTAAGGCCATGATTGACAACATGGTCTACAATAGTGGCCCTTATGTCATCAGATATGCGTTTATGTCCTCTTCTGCCTCTTCCTCTGTTTTGCCTTCCACCACGCATCCTTGCTCCTCTTCTTCCTCCTCTTGGCTGTTGACCCTGTTCGTTTCCTGGTCCATCCATTATTGGAAAATTGCAACTCTGTGGTTGTGGTCTGTCTATATATGCTTGCCAATTGATTCTTCATGAGATGCACCTTTGAGCAATTTAGACAACTGGTTGACTGTTGGTTGAACTAACACTTTACATTCCTTCATGAGTGAGGGTCAATTTCACCTGCACGATTCATCAATTCACGTTTTTGTACAAAAGGTCTAATAGAAATGTGTAAAACTATGCTTGACAGTTTATGACAAATAGTTCAACAATTTTGCATGTAATGGCTTATGGAAGGAACTAATGCCTAGATGTTTTGAGGGGTAAGACTATTCAACAGAGAACCATCTACTATATTTTGATCAACATGACATGAGCAATTGATAATGTGGAAAAAAGCTGACACTTGTACATTATCAATTGCAATTTGTTCAAAGGAATAAGAAATTGCTTTAATGATGTGCACAAGTGACTAGATGATTTGGAATTTGTACAAGTAGTATCAAGAATTGCACTTTTGATCTAAGAAATGCACCAAAGCGACTGAGAAAAACTGTAATTGTCAGATTCAACAGAAGATCTCTTTGTTTCTTCGCACCTAGAACAAGCATCTCTGTTTTGTCCGAGTTTAAAAGTAGAAAGTTTGCAGACATCCACTTCCTTATGTCTGAAACACAGGCTTCTAGCGAGGGCAATTTTGGGGCTTCACCATGTTTCATTGAAATGTACAGCTGTGTGTCATCTGCATAGCAGTGAAAGTTAACATTATGTTTTCGAATGAGATCCCCAAGAGGGGTGATACAGTGAATTATAAGTTAAATAATCTGTCTGTAAACAATTGTTGGAAAAATGACTTGTGTCATGCACAAAGTAGATGTCCTAACCGACTTGCCAAAACTATAGTTTGTTAACAAGTAATTTGTGAGGTCGAGTAATGACTCCAACCTAAGTGTACGTAAACTTCCAACTTCAACTGTAGTAGTAATGATAGCTAGTTGTGGTAATGGTAATAGTACTAGTATTGGTAGTAGTAATGATAGCTAGTTGTGGTAATGGCAATAGTACTAGTATTGGTAGTAGTAATGATAGCTAGTTGTGGTAATGGCAATAGTACTAGTATTGGTAGTAGTAATGATAGCTAGTTGTGGTAATGGTAATGGTATTAGTATTGGTAGTAGTAATGATAGTTAATTGTGGTAATGGTAATGGTATTAGTATTGGTAGTAGTAATGATAGTTAGTTGTGGTAATGGTAATATTACTAGTATTGGTAGTAGTAATGATAGCTCGTTGTGGTAATGATAATAGTAGGGATAGTGGTAATAGTAATGATAGCTAGTTGTGGTAATAGTACTAGTATTGGTAGTAGTAATGGTGGTTAGTTGTGGTAATGGTAAAAGTATTGGTAGTAGTAATGATAGCTAGTTGTGGTAATGGTAATAGTACTAGTATTGGTAGTAGTAATGATATCTAGTTGTGGTAATGATAATAGTAGGGATAGTGGTAATAGTAATGATAGCTAGTTGTGTTAATAGTACTAGTATTGGTAGTAGTAATGATAGCTAGTTTGGGTAATGGTAATAGTACTAGTATTGGTAGTAGTAATGATAGCTAGTTGTGGTAATGGTAATAGTACTAGTATTGGTAGTAGTAATGATAGCTAGTTGTGGTAATGGTAATGGTAATAGTATTGGTAGTAGTAATGATAGCTAGTTGTGGTAATGGTAATAGTATTGGTAGTAGTAATGGTAGCTAGTTGTGGTAATGGTAATAGTACTAGTATTGGTAGTAGTAATGATAGCTAGTTGTGGTAATGGTAATGGTATTAGTATTGGTAGTAGTAATGATAGCTAGTTGTGGTAATGATAATAGTATTGGTAGTAGTAATGATAGCTAGTTGTGGTAATGGTAATAGTATTGGTAGTAGTAATGATAGCTAGTTGTGGTAATGGTAATAGTATTGGTAGTAGTAATGATAGCTAGTTGTGGTAATGGATTTAGTATTGGTAGTAGTAATGATAGCTAGTTGTGGTAATGGATTTAGTAGGGATAGTGGTAGTAGTAATGATAGCTAGTTGTGGTAATAGTACTAGTATTGTTAGTAGTAATGATAGCTAGTTGTGGTAATGGATTTAGTAGGGATACTGGTAGTAGTAATGATAGCTAGTTGTAGTAATGGTAATAGTACTAGTATTGTTAGTAGTAATGATAGCTAGTTGTGGTAATGGATTTAGTAGGGATACTGGTAGTAGTAATGATAGCTAGTTGTAGTAATGGTAATAGTACTA